>NW_024883294.1:0-100000 GCF_019059575.1 Amphibalanus amphitrite
GAGATCCGACTCGAAACGTTAACGCCTTTTGCCCTTACTCGCTGATGAAGATGTGTAAATAAACATATCGAAAGCTCCGATATACCCCAATCTCTTGTGGAGTAAGTCCAGTCGAAACTATGTTAATGTAATGTCATGTAAGGTCACCGCACTGGTAACTCTCTAGTCTCTAGAGGGGGGACATGTGCTGACTGCTAGGTCAGTAAAGGGACACAGCCCAGGCACGTGAGATCACTGGACACCAGCACTGTCACTGGGAGGGGGGGAATGTGCTGACTGCTAGGTCAGTGCAGGACACAGTCCAGGTCACATGAGCACTGGACACCAGACTCTGTCATTGGGGAGGGGACAGATGGTGACTTGCTAGGTCAGGGAGGACATAGTCCAGGTCATGTGAGGTCCTGGACACCAGCACTGCACTGGGAGGGGGGACATGTGCTGAATGCTAGGTCAGTGCAGGACACAGTCCAGGTCACATGAGGTCATGGACCACCAGCACTGTCACTGGGAGGGGGGACATGTGCTGACTGCTAGGTCAGTGGAGGACATAGTCCAGGTCATGTGAGGTCACTGGACCACCAGCCTCTGTCACTGGGAGAGGGAACATGTGACGACTGCTAGGTCAGTGGAGGTCACAGGTCAGGTCACGTGAGGTCACTGGACCACCAGCCACTGTCACTGGGAGGGGGGACATGTGCTGACTGCTAGGTCAGTGGAGGACATAGTCCAGGTCATGTGAGGTCACTGGACCACCAGCCTCTGTCACTGGGAGAGGGAACATGTGACGACTGCTAGGTCAGTGGAGGTCACAGGTCAGGTCACGTGAGGTCACTGGACCACCAGCCACTGTCACTGGGAGGGGGGACAGGTGGTGACTGCTAGGTCAGTGCAGGTCACAGGTCAGGTCACGTGAGGTCACTGGACCACCAGCCTCTGTCACTGGGAGAGGGGACATGTGCTGACTGCTAGGTCAGTGGAGGACATAGTCCAGGTCATGTGAGGTCACTGGACCACCAGCCTCTGTCACTGGGAGAGGGGACATGTGCTGACTGCTAGGTCAGTGGAGGACATAGTCCAGGTCATGTGAGGTCACTGGACCACCAGCCTCTGTCACTGGGAGAGGGGACATGTGCTGACTGCTAGGTCAGTGGAGGACATAGTTCAGGTCACGTGAGGTCACTGGACCACCAGCCACTGTCACTGGGAGGGGGGACATGTGCTGACTGCTAGGTCAGTGGAGGACATAGTCCAGGTCATGTGAGGTCACTGGACCACCAGCCTCTGTCACTGGGAGAGGGGACATGTGCTGACTGCTAGGTCAGTGGAGGACATAGTTCAGGTCACGTGAGGTCACTGGACCACCAGCCACTGTCACTGGGAGGGGGGACATGTGCTGACTGCTAGGTCAGTGGAGGTCACAGGTCAGGTCGTGAGTTCACCGGATAGACCACTGTCACTAGAGATGACAGGTGGTGACTGCTAGGTCAGTACAGGTCACAGGTCATGGGAGGTCACCAGCACGTCCACCGCTCCTGCACGGGACAGGTGCTGAGCTGAATGCTAACAAGTTACAAGAGGTCAGAGTTTTTGGTACCTACCTACGTTAACCCGGCATTTGCTGGGGTATTTTCATAACACCACTTGCTGGGGGGGGGGGGGGAGGGGCGTCAGACGCCCCCAGCCCATAACTCGAGAACGGTTGGTCGCAGCGGGATGGGCGAGGCGGCAATCGAAAGCTCTCAACAAGACGCATATGATGAGTACTTAAAATTGGTTCTCAGAGGTCAAACTTGAGATCAAGGTCAGGTCAAAGGTCAAAAATAGGGGTTTTCATTTTGGGCCCCAGAGACCGAACTACCGACAGCAGCGAGCTCAAACTTTCTTGGCTTGTGCCCAAAAGATGTACGAATAGTCTCATTGCGTCTAAAGCGAATCGGAGCACAGGTCAAGGTCAAGGTCAGGTCACCAAAGGTCACAAAAAGTCAATTTTTTTCAAAATAACATTTAGATACCACGTGACACATGTTTTGGGGGTAGTTTTGGACGTAGAACAAGATGGTGGCAAGCATTTTGAGATTTGACCCCCGCAAAATGGTGAAAAAGTGAAAAAGGGAAAGAAATTCATTTCAGCCTGCCAGAATAACACAGCCAGAAACATTCAAGATTATTAGTTTTCGAAGGAATCAGCGACTTCGACTCGACTTCACCTCTTCACGCCTCACGTTTTTGTTTTTACTTTTTTTCAGTTTTAGGGCCCTGGTGATATCCTTTTCGGTATCCTTGCACAGGCTGTTGATGTGCGCAGCGCCTCTGGCAGCAGCAGCACTCACAGTCCTGTTAACAATTGCTCAACTACCCTTATCCTTTCCATCACATTCCATTGTAATTTGTCTCATATCCTTCATAATCACCTCGGCAGAATAGCCATAGCACCTACTTGTGGAGTCGTTGTATGTCTAAATAAATAAATAAATAAATAAAATAGTGTAATCAGACTAGGTACCTCAAAAAAAAAAAAAAAAACACTGAGCTCCTGGTTCACTGATAAAATCAGTCAAAAGTATAACATTTTCCATTTGCTGCCACCCATTCTACCACATGTAACATAAGTAATCTTATGTGCACTTAGCGGCAAGACAGGTTTCTTCCGAGTTCTGGTGCATTCTCTGCTAGTCTGTCCAGGGTGATAAGCAACCAGCACAACTATTTTTAAGCTAAAAGAATCACAAACATTTTGTCTTGCTCTTGGATCTTGAAAGTCAGGTTAATAAAGACCTTCAGCTTGATTACAATTTCAATTTACAAATAAATTATCAAATAGGCAATAATTCTTCAGATTCTAAGAGAATACAAGCAGCACAGTGGCCTCAGGGACGATACACATGTTAGAATACAATAAAAGAGCAGTTCCTCAGGCCTATCGCTTATAAATTAGGTATTTATCAATAGAAATAATGCAGATAACAGAATAACAGAACGGAGCTGCACTTTGACTTGCTGTGAATGCTGGCGCTGTGCAAGGGCGTTGTGGAACAGCCTTGGTCAAAATCCGCCAAGTTCCTTGGTTATTTGGGCTTTTTCGACAATCCCGTGGGCGACAACTAGCCGCACCCTGTCATACCGTAAAATGGGGTGTTAAGGGACAGTGGGGTGATAAGGGACAGTTGCGTGGGAAAAACTTTGAGTCATGCTAAGTTCCTAATTTGAGAAGGTTAAATAAAAACTTGAGTTTGGTAGTTGACACTGATTTGTTCTTGACTATAGGACAAAATGGCATGGTTTTTCATGCAAGTGATTTGGTTCAAAAATTGTTTTGAAAATCATGCTACATTTTCACAAAATTGAGTCATCTCCAAAACTCTGTGTGTATCACATAAACTAGTAGGTGTACACTCGGGGGCAGATTGATGTTTCACCACTTCCTACCCATCGAGCTCCCATGGATCAGTAGTGGCTGCTGCCAGTGTTTGCCCTCAGCACTGCTCAGCACTGCCTGCCAATGCCAGTGCTGCCAGTCCTGCCACTGACAGCAGCCAGTGCTGAGCCATGGGAGCCCGATGGGTAGGGAGTGGTGGAACATCAATCTGCCCCCGAGTGTACAGGTGAAATGAATGCATAGGTGTATTGTCACATGTATTGCACATGTTTCCTGAAAAACTTATACAAATCCACCCATTCATTCATCATCCTCTTCCTCTTTTCTGGACACATGCATATTTTGAGGTGGATGTGGGGTGCTAAGGGACAGGGAAGAAAAAATAAAAAATAATATCTAAATATAATTTCATAAAGTTTTCTTTCAGTAGGCATGGAAAACAGCAAATTCCACATAAAATGCTGGCAAGTTCATGCTTTTATCTCTAACACATCTTAAGCTATATAACAATACACCTCAAAAGCCCCGTACCTAACACTCTTTAACAATGATGGGTCAATGAAATGTGATGTCATCATAAAAAGGCCAAAACAAATAGGGCAACATAATGACAAGTGACTAGCTTCAAAATGGTTTTTTGTTGATGACAAAAGGGTACTTTTTGGTTCTGTTTACCTTATAATTAGCACATTTTCCAGAAGCGTAAACCGCATTACATGTAATTGGCTAATAAGGCCATTAGTGGTGAATGAACCTGACTTGTTTTGTGACAGAATATGCAAAACATTTCAATAAATAAATTGTGTAGCCTTTCACACCCAAATTGTGAGCATTTGATGACCATTTCTTGGAATAATATAGGTGTCCCTTAACACCCCACATTGGGGTGCCAGGGGACAGTGATGAAAAATAATAAAAAATAATATGCATGTATATATTTAAAAAAATTTATGTAGCAGGCTTGTAAAGCACCAAATTCCACATAAAATGCTGCTAAGTTGATGCTTCTATCCCCAACCCTTCTTAAGTTATATAACAAAACGCCTCAAAACTGTCCCTTAACACCCCGTTTTACGGTACTTCAAAAAGCCACTTTGTCATAACCCATGACGTCACGTGGCTGCCAAGTGCCATTTCTAGTTGGAATATAATTAGGCGGAAAATGTCCAAGGTATGCCAAAGAACTTGGTGCATTAAATGGTAATGACTGTATTTCATGGAACTGTGGTACTTATACAAATTCCATCGATTTTTATTTAAAACAAATAATTTGGATAAATTATTAGTACCTACAACTCAACAAATGAGCTTCCATATGCTATCTCTACACGCTATCTTGGTCTTTTCTGCCAAATTACATTTGGACTTTCTAGGCGATTCCAATGCAGCCACAGGCGACTACTGGCCGCATGGCCTGAGAATATTTGTGTGTAGTAAAAAATGGGAAGCGTGTGGTGGCGTGCGTGAAGCAGGTTCTGGTAAGTAACAAGCGCTCTTTCTATAGTGTCAGTGGCAATGGTAGCAACCGTTACAATAGGTCGAAATTTTTCAATAGTACCGAACATTTCCACTGTGGCTAGATTAGTTATATCTATTGATTAATGTTAACCAAAGGTGTTACCATAAATAACCGCCTAAAATAGCCAGATAATTTACACCTAAACCAAATTATGAACACTGATAAGTATAGGCACCAATAGCTCGGACAAAACATAACCAAACCTAACCTAACCTAAATTAACAAAACCTAACCTAAACTTACCAAAAATGCACCTACCACCTACATCAACAACCAAAACCTAATTGTGTTGTTATTGAAATTAGACTAAATTAACTAGTAACAGGAAAATCAGAATTTTATTAGCTTTTCGATGTTTGCAAATAATTAACAATATTTCACATCGAAAAACACCTATACTATACATTTTTACTAATGTTTGAACAGGTACCGTTGGAACTTTTCACCCAATAATGTGTTAGGTCGGGATTTATTGTGAAATGTCATTTACCAGACGTCCCATTTATGGAAGGAGCGTCCCAATCTTTGGAAAATGCCCTTTGTTACGGCTGAAAGCCTCAAAACCCAAAATGATAACAAATAAAATAAATTAAATACTACGTGTATTGGTAATGGGGTAGCAAGGGAAAAGGGGAAAGAAAATGATAAGACGACGAGACACTTCAAACTCCGAAGCCGACGAGATGCAGATCCGTCTGACGTTCAACCAAATAAATTGCAGCCAATAATGTAACCAAAGTAGTGCAACGAGAATCTTGAGTGCAACATATACATTTGCTTTGCAACCTGTTTGCAACGTTTTAACAGTAATCTTACCTTGTTCTTGCCCTATCTTTCTCTGATTTCGGCCGAGATCTAATCAAAAAGTCAAAAACCACGCCGACGCGTTTGTCTCAGACGCGCCGCAGACACATTGACCTCTATAGAGGTCAATGCGGCGACACTAAAACGCAGCAGAACATCGTTAAAGTGCTGCTCTACGAGTCGCGACTACTAAACCAAAGTATATCGGCCGTCACACCCTTCTATTTTTAAAAGAGCATTCCAAAAATGGAAGCTTCCAAAAATGAAACAGATAACCACAGTTTCCCCAACTCAGCGTAGATCCCTAAAATAAATTGTGAACTTGAACTGAGATAGGTATCTACCTACCAGTCTGCAAAATGTGGCAGGGAGCTAGACGAGATTTTCGGGGCAGACAAAGTCCTGCCCCAAATCAGAATGCTGAGACCGGGGCAGCTCAATTGCTGCCCCTAATAATGAGAATGATCTAACGTTATATTGATGTGGGAGGTGGTGTGCATTCGAAATCATTGGGAGATCAGAGATGGACCCCTTTGGCTGACGGCAACACGCTACGAGACAAAAGATGGAAAGTGAGATATACTTGATCACACAAAAACATTTTCTATTAAAACAAATCTTACTTACCTCCGGCTCCCACAAGAATAAACGCGGCACAACGGCACAACAGACGATGCGAATTGCGAGCCACGCACGCCACCTGAAAACCAAGGCCCTAAAATACAAGTGAGGGGGCCAGGCCAGACGGTCAGTCAAAGTAAATCCCACAAAAGCCCATAAAGCTCCTGATTTTACCCACTATTTTTGGGGGTGAGCACTAGATTTACATAAGAAATAGGTAATTTATTTTCATAGATAAGTACCAGTGCTCAAAGTGTGGGGTCCGACTGCTCTGGTTTCATAAGAAATGCAGGGTCGCGACCCCTCCGAACACAACGTCGATGACGCCCCTGAGCTGGAAAGCACGGCCCGTTTCAAGCTGGAGAGGGCCCGTGTTCCAGTCTAAGAGGTCCCGTTTCAAGCCTGAGAAGGCCAGTGAAATGGAATCGGAGGCAGAATAAGTGGAAAAAACGATGAATTTTCGTTTTCGGAAGGGGATATCACGATTCTTTTTCTAGGAAATTATAATTATATGCGTAGTAAAATATGTGGAATTTACAATAATGTACCTATCCATTATGATCTACAGGCCTGCATGCATCGATACTGTGAAAGTGCTTCATATGGCAGCTTCGTTGGAAGGTAAAAGAAAATGGTATAGGTAAAAAAAAAGAAATATCCATTCAGGGCGTACTTGATCCGAAATGAGTGCAGTGCGCTTAAAGAAACCGTATGTATAAACACACTGCGCTGTTACCTGAACCATCTTTTCCAGTTTAGGCGTAGTTTTGCGCAATTAGTACTGACAATTCCGGAAAAAAGCTTCCCGTGCCAAATAGGCTGCAGGCTGCCATTGACGTATTTTCCAGTCAAAATATACATATTCGTAATGCTTTTTCAATTCTCTGTCCATCGACGATTGAAATTATTTGCAATCGTTACGACACAAATAAATAGGCTCAAAAGTTAACGAACCTATAAGGGCACACCCCTTCCGCTTAGAGCGCACCGAGATATCGCAGGTCACGTGACTGCGCTTCAACCGGAATCCCCCGTCCAGGCAGGCAGCCGGTTTCTGGTCTGCGCAATATGGCCGCCACCGTTAGACACTACGGCCAATAGGGTTGAAGCGGCATTGCTCCCCTGTGAGATAAACGCATCATTCGCGCAATATTTGTCGCACTTTGATACCAAACTATTGCTTCCAAATGCCGACGTAAAGAAAACCTTTATGTGACGTCATAGAAACAGCGGATTTCCCAAAAAGTAAACAAAAATAAAAGTCTTATATCTCGAAAACGGGTGAATATTTTCCGGTAAAATTTGGTAGATGTTCATTTTCGCTCTTTGTGATTCACGCTACATCACTTTTATGCCAATTCATTAACTTTTTTGAAGGTGGGAGGGTCCCTTTAATATGCCTTTGCATGGCCCCTATTTGACGCAATTTTCGCCACACTGCCATTGTCGAGAAACATTTATCATAACGTAGGAACGTACTCAGAATAAGCCTACCAACATAGCCCTCACACTTGATATGTGTCGGATCGTCCCCCCTCATTATAAATAAATCTCGGAAACTGATTATACTCCTGTAGATAACGTTACACAATCTAGCGATACTGAAACTACTTTTTGCAAAAGAAATGATAAAATCTTATATCAAGCATTGCTTAGAATATTGTTTTCTTGCTCTAGTTGACGCTTGCACCATACCATGCTTTAGCCCTCGCCGGACATAACGGCTTTCTACATAGGTAAACCGCGGAAGAGCGGGATGGGCGGTACGACCCACTCGCCGTTTCGCCCCTGGGTGGAGCTAGAGCTTCGCTAAAAAAGCGAGCGTATCAGCAGTAGGTAAGGAGACGCAGCGCTTGGTACCCAAACTTAATACACTGAAAGAAATATTTACTCAGGTAATGCATTACTCACCTGGAACCCTCCCAAGAACTCATTGATTACAACCCAGGTTCTCAGCGTATACTCACCTCCCTTAGTTATCTCAGCGTCGACATGGTTTCATGAGTTTTTGTACTCAGACATGTGAGTTCTGACTAATTACCGTGACGAAGGTAACCACCGTGAGTGCGTTGATGATGTTTTTTCATTCAAATTATTCGTCCGTTGCGTCCGCGCGCTCTCTTCGTCAGTCTAGGTATAAAACGCTACCACATAAAACGTAGCGAACACCGGCGGGGATCCTCACCGCGCCTATACTTTTTAACCCGCGCCCCGCTCGGATATGATAAATAAAAAAATATCCGATTTTACCCAAAAAGTCAATTTCAAAATTTGACCTCTGGCCAAATTCTGGGTCACAGATCAGGTCAAGTAAAGTCAAAGCGGGTCGAATAGGGTATCATTCGATTCGGCGTCATGAGACAAACAATTTTGTACCACTTTGATTTGTCTCACCTCTGGTTCAAAGGTTATTGACAGAAAAATAATATCACCTGCTTCATCACCTCTGATCATTTCGTATGCAGCGCGACCAAAGTTAATCTAACCTGAATGGATTTTTGGGAGGATTGTATTTCACAGGAGAAACGCTGGGGTGACAAAATCATTGCGCTCACACCAACAGGCCAGCAGGCATTGACAAAAACAAAAGGGAAAAAGTGTTTGACCTCGATGAACTTTCACGCTTGGAGCATAAGCCGTTGGTCGGAGGTAAATTATGAGTTCAATATTCAAAGACCCTCCCCAAAAAGGCAGGTGGCGAGGCATCCCGGCAATTGTAATTGTCTAGATATAGTAGCTTACCCTTTACGTCGATTTCCTCCAGGGTCTTGTTAGCATATCGATGCACTTGTCCCTGCTCTGACGCCAAGAGAAGTTGACTGATCTTACAGACTTGAAGGACCTCATTGGGAAGTCTGTATAATTGCCGATGTACCTCGATATTATGGCCGAGATGATTGCATACCCACTCCAGCTGGTTGTTGTCTAGATTCATGAGTTGCGTCACCGTCGCAAGATATTTCCTCAGCTTGGTGCAGGTAATCAGCTCGGGTTTCTTGAGCTCGAGCCCCACGCAGGCATACTTCATTGCCGTCCAGCCTTTCACGTGCTGCTCACTCCCGGCTTTGGCAAACAGATACGGATTTTCCGTGGATACACCCACAGACGAGCGGAGAGTGACCATCAGTTCCATTGACCTTGTCATCAAAGGCGTGAGTAGCACGGGGACGCGCCTTTTCCGCTTGCCGATGATCTCAACGATGTCCATTATTTTTGCCAGTTCTTGCTCCAGAGGTGAGAGATGATTTACTATGTCTTGGTTTGCTACGGTCTTCTTCCTTTCCTGGAATATTTTCACCAGAAGCCTCGACGCTTCTCCGCCTCTTCGCTTGTTGAACAGAATAACAGATGCACATGTCGTCTGAACGAGTTGATTGTACAAAGACTTCATTGCAGACGATCCCAATGCTTCGGAGCTCAAGCTGCGCGTTATGTCTTTCATCTTCTTCTTTAACTCATTCGACAGAAGCACCAGGTCTTCCGTAAGTGGAAGAGGGTCAACAGTTCAGTGCCTCCAGACTGGGATGAGACACGCACTGGACCTTCTGTTGTAAAAGGCTCCAGACGCCGTAATCCAGTGGGTTCAGGTCTGGTGACTGCGGGGGCCACATGTTCTTCCGTGACCTCTTCTGACAGAGCTATGGCCGATCTGTTATTGTTTTCGAAACTAGCCCTCACCCGTTCCCCGAAACCGAGGTCAGCCCCCCGCCTAAAACGCTCCACCACCTGTTCTGCTCGTTCGTCCCACAAACCGTACACGCGTCAGAGTGCGGCTAAGGCGCCTGCGACGACAGGGGTGGTCGCTAACTCACCCGGTACGCGGCCTGGCGTACGTGGGAGCGCTGCTGGTCCGTCCGCGCTGCCGCCACTGTTCGGAGCGTGCCGCCGCCCCTCTGGACATGGCAGCCAGCACGCGCCCCTCCGCGCGCGCCAGCACAACTGCTCTCCGCGCGGCGTGGCCCGCTGTCCGCCCCCGCCCCCGGTCGCTGCGGGGAGGTAGTGATCGAGATCGGACGCTGCGAGCAGTCCCTTGGGCGACAGGCACATGGCCTGCCGCGCGCGCGAGTCGGCCATGCGCGCGACCTCCATTGGCCGGTCGCCCAGTCGTTCCGTCAGCCACGCCATGTATATAGCGGCCTGTAGGCCCAGGCCCAGGAAATAGTAGACTTGGTGCGCCATGATCGCTGCGACGCGTCCGATGTACTCGGCGGCGGTCCGTGGCGCAGCGTTGCCGGGGTCCGACGCCGCCTCCACCTCCACGAACCGCTTTCGATGCCGCAGCCTGCGCGCGGCCTGTGCCCGTAGCGGCGGCAGCCGCAGTGCCGCCGGGGCCGGCCGGGCCGTCGTGCGCGTTGGCACGCGTCGATGTTCGTCCCGAGCGTCACGGCCGGCGCCGGAGTCGGAGGACGACGACGAAGACTCGTCCCGGCGTCGCCGCCGCTTCTGTCGCCGCTCCATCCGTTCGTCTACACCGTCGTCCGATGACTCGTCACTCGACGGTGTGCGCCGCTTCCTTCTTCGCCGCCGTATCCCATTAGCGTCGTTTCCACAGTCGCCGGCCCGGCTCCCTGGCCGCCGCCGGACGGCCACGGCCCGCCGGCCGCGCCGCCACCGCCGCCGGCCATGTGTGGAGCTGGCGGCCAGGCGCCGTAATACCCGTCTCCCCCGTGCTCGGCCGCCGCCGCGGCGGCGGCAGGAAACGGCTGCGGGCCGTGGGTGTAGCCGGCAAGGGCCGGGTTGGCCCCCGGCTCGCTCCTGCTCCCGGGGCCGGCGCCTGTGCCGCCAAGTTGCCCCCTCCCCGCGCCGACGCCTCCTCCCTGCCGTCCGTCTCCCGGGGCGCCGCCGGGCCTATGTGTTGCCCACGCCCATGACGGCGCGTGTGGTGGGTGCGCCGCGACGTCGGCAGCCGAGGCGGCGTCGATATCAGACCCCTCGCTGATGCACCGTGCCTCTGAAACATGTTGATAGCGGTTACTTCCTGGGCGTGCGCCGACCGTTATGTCGCTATCCGCTACTTATTTTATTCTCCACAACACTAGTTATCCGTTCACCCGCTCCCGAATATCATACCCCAGTGAGGCGCAACTAATCAGATATGGGCAGTAGTGGACAGCATCTACCCATGATTCACAGTTCCTCTCAAATGTTTGATACGTGACGGCAACCACTTGTAATTGAGTACTGAATAGGAATACTTATGTCCAGTGTTTCGAAGAACCCTGGCTTCAGACATGGATCCTGTTTGATGTCTGTATCAGATGTATCAGTGGTGATTGAAGCAACCATTGTACAATCGCTCATCAGCCTTCCCGCCGGCAGTAATCCGCGTCGTTCTTCCGACCACCTGGTTGTTATCAAACCACACATTGCTGTCCCGCCCATGGACATGCTGGGAGCTCTTCAATTTGCTTCAAGGAAGTTCCTGTAGGACGTGTTTGACCCGCTCGCGGTCGTTGCAGAGTGTATGCCATCTGCTGTGGCACTCTTCCGAAAGGTGTTCTTCACAAACGCGTTACTGAAACTGAAGTGGCCGACAAAACGGGAGTTCCGACAAGCCAGCGGGCTTTCAAAAGCATGAATAAGGGGCAGGAAGTTCTTTGAGTCCTCGTCTGGTTCGCTGGACTTTCTCACTTTCCTGTCTTTGCACTCGTAGCCTTATTAGTTTCAATACAGGTTGGCTACGAGCATCGAACCACTCACTCGCTCCAGGGCTTGTAGGGAGTCGATGTTCTCGAGCCTGAATCAAATTTTGCGCCTCTTTAAGTAAATGACCATTTAAGGCCTGCCCCACGCCTTCACACAAAGTGGTCAACCATTCCACAGACATGTTGCCAGAACCGGTTTTTTAATAACGACTTGAAGTGTGATGTTTACATCAACATCCCCACTTTTTTCATCACCAGATGTCGTTTCCAATCCAGTGCTGCTGACGCCAATGCTGCCACCTCTTCCGTCGCCATCGCCGTCGTGATCACTTCGACGTACGATCCAGGATTCGTGTCTTGTTCATCATCGGACGCTGGAAGCCCAGCAGCCATCAATGTACTTCCACTGCTGGACAAGGCTTCACGAGGGCTTTGTTCTCGCTCCATCAGCAACGGCCCACTTGCAGACGGCTGCGCATCGGCAGAATACAACGCTTTCCTTTCCGATTTTGTCGGTTTCTCAGTAGACATACTGGACTCTTTCGTGTCAGTGCCCGTTTCAACGCCCATGTTGGCGACATCAGGCGTCGCCACTGGATGCCTTGTTGGATCACGCTTAGCCTGCTCCCGTAGTTGTCCATAGGCATACTGACCAGCCGTACCTACAAATGTGAAAAAAGAAACACACATTGCTTTCCGTTGCCAGTAGCATGAAATTGGGTTACACGAACTAGTCCGGAAAAGTAACATAGGGTCTGTTCCTGTATTCAATATCCCATATACGTATGGGATTTTGAATACTGACGCAACCTTTTAATCGCTGTGTGGCTGATAACATCACTGCCCTGTCCTGACATTGTCCTGAAAACACGACCAATTTATGCTCACTCCACGTGTGGAATTGAGGAGCTTCATCAGCATCCACCTCCATCAGTGGGGATCGCGACATTGCGTGAACACCAAGTCGTAGTTTTTGCGTGCTCAGGGGCGTATTTTTTAGTCTGGCGATTTGGCCAGGGGTTTCTTCCTGATGCTCATGAGCGGCTTGTGGACCGTTATGACCTTGACCGGGCGTCCGTGCGTGTAATGGTAGAAATTATGTAGTCCGAACTGTACCGCCAGCATCTCTTTTTCCATTTGTGCGTAGTTTTGTTCGGCAGAGGAGAGCGTGAATCATGAATCATCGACTGGGCGGCCGCCACCACCAAGCGTCCCACCGGCAGACGCTCTCGGAGGGTGTGGTTGGTTTTGATGGACCCGTCCAGCGACTCCAAGCCGTTGTTGGTGCTGGGCGCTCTCAGGTCGAAGCCCTCGAACCAGCCGCCATAGCGAGCGATACGCTGTTCCTCGAAGTATGCCGGAAACCCTTAGCTCGGCCACAGCTGGCGCCACTTGTTTAGTGCGAGCTGGGCCGCCCTGTCAACTTGGTCCTTACAGTAACACAGCTGTAAGTTTCCTATATCTCTGCCTTGCAGATAGGCTGCGTTTGCATATCCTTTGACTCTCCTCAAAATGGGTCTCCGCTCTCCACCGCCTTCTTTACGTGAAACCAGGAGAAGCCATGTTTGCCTCCCGGAAAGACCCGGCTTACGGCTGCCGTGATGGCGTCCGCCCCTCAGCGACCACGATGTGAGGCTCGTAGGTCTTTCCGCTAACTTGCTCCACTGCGGTTTTCATTGCGCTCAGCATGAGGCCGTACTACGACGTTTCGACCTTCGTGAAGCCAAATACCACCGGGAAGAACCGGCGAGCCTGATCTGATACACCAGCGATGATGACGGGAAACCCATTCCGGGTCAGCTTGTAGGTGGCGTTCATATGCACGACTTCCCATCGCGCAGCATTCGCCGTTTTGTTGACATGACATGTACCGCGAGGTCGGACACACATGCTGTAAGACGTAAGCACAATCCTCTTTTTCTGGCTGTGTTACGATCTCACTCTAATGTTGATAAAGGTCAAACGTTTTAAGCAACTTCGGGTTTGTTTGCACATCCGTTTTATCTTCACAGCGACAGTTGCCATGAAGTTCGGGTGGACCCCTTGACCTTGAGAAAGGTGAGACTTTGGGAAGGAATCAAGGTTCTGTAGGGAACACAATTCCCTACAGAATAAACGGGTCGATAAAGGCGTTGGTTTGGATTAGGAGACAATACAGCAATAAATAAACACCGTTCTCCGGGGTGTGGGTAGCCACTAGCCAGTCAGTGCGCGACATCAACTGCCCACGTAGTGCCTGGCCGGCCCGACCCTCGCTCGGTCAGGTCACGGGACCCCGCCCAGCGCCGCGGTCGGCGGCGCGGTTCGAGCACTCGCCGCGCCGCGTTTACATGTGGTGCCACGGGGTTAGGGGCGACTCGAACGCCACAGGCTGAATAGTGCTGGCTGGGCCCTGGACATCTGTCTTCAGTTTGGTTAGGAAGTTGTTGAGCTGTTTCACGGAGTGGCCGCTGATGCCTCGGTTGAGGAGGGCACTGTTGAGCTCCAGTGGTTTCTTGTCGCCAGCCTCGTACAGCTCTCACAACCTGAAACATCAACGTTAACATCAACCGTGAATCAGAGCGATTCTGGAAATTAATTGTTCCAGCTGTTGGTGCACTGCGTACTGACAGCCTGGGCAAGTTGCTGATGCTGACCTCTTCTCGTCTACACCTTCACGACAGTAACAGGTGGAGCAGCAGCAGCACCTTGCTGGATAGCAGCGCCAGCAGCGGCCTGCTGCTGCCAGAGTGCTCGTGAGCCTCCGCCATTCTGAGCCGCCAACTGCGACGTTGTCATCTGTGTTGTGGCTGTTGACCCTGTTGACGAAACTGGAAACGCTCCACGATCACGTTAATTTTGGGCTCGTAATGAGTGCGCAATTGTCGGATGTTGACGTCCTAGTCATCTTCATTTTTGGCTTTCACCAGCGTCGGCTGATTCTCGTAGACACGGTATGCCTCATCCCTGGTCGTACACAGTGACAGTGCACATGTATAGACCGCTGATAGAGGGGTTTCGCCACTGCGAGCAGTTGAATAGTTAATGAAAAGATGCTCCCACATCGTCCACGGTGTTTGTAGCGCGCCAGGCTGCGACAGAAACGGCGCGGGGAGCGGCACTTCCCCGTCAAAGGCGCTCATTGCGTCGCACAACGAGGTTAAACTAACGAAATTTTAACCCACGCACTCGACAGTTTGTAAAAAACTTGTGGAATCAACGTCAACACGATATAGCGTTCTTGCTAAAAATTATCAACCGAAAGGTTTAGGCCACGACACGTGACGTTTGCCCAAGATGGAGAATGATTATTTTCAATAGGTAGTGACGGGGAGGAAACGCTTTGATAGAGAGGGAAGTACTCTGTATGAACAGCACTCAGTAGCTACGATTGCAGTGACCTGTAGATACTGACGGATACTTGATCAATAAGTTTCGTTATTAGTTGATTCTTCATCCAGTTGGTCGTAGCGTCCCAGTGACATCTAGTGTCGTGTGTGACCCACCCCAGCTTGATGTTTCACTATGTCCATCACAACCTTGCAGCTCCCGTAACTATTGGGCATGGCCTCGGCTGGTTTTCTGAGCTCGCCACTGCACTGGGTAGATCTCGAAGGAGCGTCGAGCAGCGAGACGTCCACCATCAGGAATCTCACTGGCGTTTTATTTGTGGATGCATAGCCCGAACTCTTCATTGCACACCTCCAGGGTGAAGTTTCTGGAGACGTCGAACGCCAGCATCGCGTTCTCCAAGATTTCGTCCTTGCTTGCCGCTTGAATGAGACTGATGGCGTCTCTCGAGTCCGTAGTTCCGCAGCTCTCAGTCGACCAGCTCTTCTCGGGATACTTTCGAGCCCATTCATTCATTCTGACATGCTGATCCATTCATTCATTCTGACATTCTGAGTCAGTCTGAGTCATTCATGACTCATCGTTAACATCCAGTACACTTAGTTCATTCGAAGTTGTCCTGACAGACACATCCGAACATACAGACAGATCCGGACAGATTGGCGAACTGCAGATCCTCATTTGAGGCGGCGTTCACCACCCAGATACAATTTTGGTGCACCCCTTTGTTGCATACCTGTCTACCCCTCCGGGAAGCATATCCACACCCGGCCCACATCTCCTTATCCCCTTCGCTTCACTTCTGACAACAAAGCCGGCATCGGAACTTGTCACGCACACGGGAAGGATAAGACTCCGTACTCCTGCCAGCCACACTGAACTGTACTTCACAATTTTGTCTTTTATTTCGAGACTCTTGATTGGGGACGTTCACGATTTGGGCTACCGTGGTGCTGTATTTTTGTGGGGTTCGGCATATTTCTTATCCATCAGCGACCTTTTGAAAAGTCGGGTGATCCGGTGATGCACGGCATTGGTAACTCGAGAACCCGCCATAATCTCCACTTCCTGGCCCTGAATAGCAAAAAGTTAGAAATGATGATGATTGAGTAGTGATTTTTGATTAAAGTGAAACCATCATTATCGTTGCTGTCAGCAAATTCACAGTCAACTTTGAGTATTCATTATTTTAAGTCATTCACATAAAAAATCGCCCAATAAATGCTAGAAGCCTTTTCCAGCTCTTTAAAATAGTGCCTATACAAGCGGCTGCGCCACTTGCTTCGCGACGTTGGTTAGCATTACGCAGAATAACTCAGTTCGAGTGATTGTTATTTCGAGTTGATATGACTTCTAAAAGTCTTGATGTACGCGAAAAAGATGAATCAAGGGATCAGAATGATTTTTTTTTTAAATTTCCGCTAATTTCCGCTAAATGGGTCGTTTCAGGTCATAGGTGTCACGAAGGTCACGCTGGGTCATTTCAGGTCATAGGTGTCACGAAGGTCACGCTGGGTCATTTCAGGTCACCTTAGAACACACTGGGTCATGACATGTCAAATTTATTCCCTCAGGTCACGATGGGTCACGTCAGGGGGTCAAGAGGTCATTCCCGGTCACATTGTGTCAGGTGAAGTCACTTTCGGTCAGGCCAGTCACAAAACCACGCTTAGTTAAGTCAGATCACAGAGGTCATCTCCAGTCACGCTTCAGGCCAGGTAACATTGGGTCAAGCTGAGTCACGGAGGTCACACTGGCCCACCTGGGTCACTTCAGTTGAATAGTTAGCCCGAGTCACGCTGGTTCTGCTCATAGGTGTCAGGGCACGGGGAATACCTGGAGGCATATTTTCTTCGTAAAAAATATGTGAAATGAAATTAATTATCTAACCCATCCTAATGTAACCCAGCCTAGCTCAACATAGCCTGACCTGACCTCATCTCACCTGATCTAGCCTGACCTAACCTAACCTTAAATGTTCATATTGATAAGCGCGGTATAAGTCGTTCAGATTGTCATTCTGCCGTAGGCTTCAGGTCTACCTACGGTTCCCGCTTGCCTAGCGTCGCGAGGCAACATTACTGTACAGTACGTCAAATTATCAACGTGCGGGTGTTGATATTGTTCCAATTGGTGGTGGAGTTGCTTACGAATGGGCTGAAGCTGAGCACGTACTGATCTTTTTTTACTAAGGAGCTTATTTTCGTACCACATACTCACTCATCTTATTTATGTAGGCATTGCGGCACAGCATATCCGCAGGCGCTCTTAAGCTGCCATCTATGGGCGAAAGATGAAGATAGCGATCATTGCGGCACAGTATCACCACAGGCCGGCTGAAAACGTGTATGGGCAAACGGTGATGGCCAATGGCAATTAAACAAACGGTTTTTTTCTGCCAGCACATATTGATGCAGATAATTGGCGTACTTTAATCCACCGACATCCGGAGCCGTAATCTAAATCGGCCTTTTAAGCTTCGGTTTGTTGTTTGCTTATCATACTGTGCATCATTTGAGGGGTCGTCATATTTTGATTGTTCACAACTTTGTGTAGCAATTGACGAATCACCTAGTAGCTTTCTGTGGCTCTTAGTATTAAACACGGTCTGTCGCGAGAAGACGGCCACATCAGACCGCGTCTCCATTTTTTGTTAACCCAGGAGGAGACCCCGGCAGGTAGCGGAAAGCTAGCGCCGATGCAAGCCGGTTAGATCAACCTGGGAGGAGCAGCAGCCGATCTAGGTGGAGCTGGAGTAGAGATCGGTGCTGTGGATGGTCGGACGCGGTCTACAAAACTTCTCTGTAGACCACGTTACGCGTTGTCGCTGCGGTGGTCAACGCCTCCACCGCATCGAAGTCGCCAACGCGCGACAGGGCGACGTAGAGCTGCCCGTGGGTGAAAACCGGACTGGGCAGGTAGACGCCGATCTTCCTTTTCGTTTGCCCCTGGCACCGGTTGATAGTGAGGCAGAAGGCCGCCTTGACCGGGAACTGGAGTCGCCGGAAGCTGAACCCCAGTCCCGAGTCAGCGCCGTCCACCTCCAGGGGCAGCCGAGGCAGAAACAGGGTCTCGCCGCGGCTCGGTCCGGATCCCACACGCAGCTCCAGCACGTTGGCGTGGAGCCTGGAGACGGTGCACACTGTCCCGTTCACCGTCCTTGGGGCGTCGATGTTACGCATCAGGATGACGGGTGCACCGACCTGAAACAGAAATCATTCAGATGTAATCATATCGGTGTTATACAGTTGTTTGGCAGCCAATGTCTTTTTTTAGCCATGGTTTACCACGGAATGAATTGAGCTTTTATGAGGGCAATGTACGTAAACAACGCAAACAATGAACGCACACACAATTACTGAGACAGAGAGTTGATGGGATTGCAATAATGCCAGTAACAGAACAGCCCTTTCAATAAACATTGTGTTTATGTAGTAGTGGGTGTCAAATGTTTAAATCATTCGCGCGTAGGTTGAAAAGAAAAATTTATTTGTATGTTCACATTTACATTTAAGAACGATCCACAAAAAATGCGTGGCGATTGCTGACATTCTTGCATTAACAATGTTTGCAAACTTATCTGTATGGGCTTCATTGCTCACCTTCATTGCTCACCACCAAGAGTCAGGCGATGAGACGGCAGTCCTGAAGCTCCAGGCTGTTGAGGACTTCCGTCGGCATCGGCACAGCCTCCGGGTCCGTCATGCTGTCGATGCTTCGGTATTCCGCTGTCGCGCCAGGCAGCATCTCCATCAGCACCTGGTTGACCTTGTCAACATCTGAGTTCCTTGGAGTCAAAATGGCCCGCTGGTGCAGCCACTCGGTGTCCACATAGTTGGCCGCCAGGTCCGGAAAAATCCGAACAGCCAGCTCCGCGACGCTGGTGGCTGGGCTTTGGATTTCTGGCGGCACGTCAATGACGTCCTCTCCCAGCTCCCGGACGATGGGCAGCTCGCCGTTGCCGACTGTCAGCAGGAAGTCCGAGAATTCGGCTGCTCTGGCGTCTTGATGCAGCTGGACGCGCATGTTAGTCTCCAGCTGCATCACCGTCACAGTGTTCCAGAGCGGGGACGACTTCAGGCAGGCGTCCACCACTTGGGCCCGGCAGCCATACCTTACAACCGGCAGAATTTGCCGCCAGTCGCCGGACAGCACCGTCATGATGCCGCCGAACTCCTCGTCGGTGTCTCGCAGATCGCGCATGGTGCGATCCACTGCCTCTAAGGCGCGCCGGTTGGCCATGGCCGCCTCATCCCATACGATGAGGCGACAGGCTTGGAGCAGCTCCGCCTCCGGCGTCCTCTGTGCGATGCCGCACACGTTCTCATCTGCGTGCAGGCGCAGCGGTATTTTAAAGCGGTAGTGCGCTGTTGTGCCACCGTCCAGCAGGCAGGCGGCAATGCCGGACGTGGCCACTGCGACGGCCACCTCTCCCTGGCTGCGCACCTTGGCGAGCAAGACGTTTTCCAAAAACGTTTTGCGTCAGCCGCCGGGAGCCTGTAAAAAAATGGCGCCACCGGTTCCGTCTATCAGCCGCCTGACGACTTCGTCGTAGACGACGCGCTGGTCCGCCGTCAGTAGGTGCTCGTTTTCTGCCAGATACGCCTGCTGCTGGTCGAGAGCGAAGTCGGGCTCGGCTTCAGCTGCAACAGGGCCGGCAGGGGGCTCCGGCAGACCGAAGCTGCCGACCGTCCGGCCGCAGAGACGCTGCAGGCACAGTCCGACTCGCCGGAGCGTCTCGTGCTGGATCTCCTCCGCCGACATGCAGGGTCTGCCGGCGGCGCGCAGCAGCTCCTGGCGGTGCGTTATGTCCTCGGACATGGCCGGCTGGTGAGCCGCCCAGAGCCGCACCGGATCACACGTGGCGCCACCCTCGGTCAGGATGATGGCGAACAGGAGCCGGAGCCGGTTGGGATAACCGCTGGTGGTGGCCTCGGCCAGCGCGCGGTCCCAATGCTCGCCGTCCTCCAGCAAGCCTCTGTCTTAGCACGCCTGCTACATGGTGGGCAGCACCTCGCCGTCCACCGTCCTCAGATCCAGGAAGCTGGTCGGTCCTGGCACGCGCATCAGCAGCAAACGCAGGAAAAACAGGTCTCCTGCGCGCGGAGTGGTGGTGAAGATTCGTGCCAGGGTGTCGGTCGTGAACAGCCCGGCTCGGTTGGGTGTGGCGCGCCGCGCTTCCGTCGCTGCCAGCGTGTCGCACCCGTATTCCACGTACAGGGTGTTGCAGGTAAATTGGGAATTTTCAGACCTAATTTCACCATGCTATTAATACGGTGAATAAAAACACAGAAAGTTGAAACTTCGCACGTGTATTGTGTCATGTACGCACAGCCTTGTCACTCGATGTGACCGCCGTCGGCGTCCCGCACCCTCTCGAGACGGCGCCGGAAAGCGGAGCACGCGCGCCGGGCCTCGTCCTGGTCAATGGTGCTGACTGCCTTCCTGATGGCCTTCTTCAGGTCAGAAACGTTGGCAGGAGTGGTCGAGTTTGACTTTTGTTCTACCACGCCCCACATCCAAAAGTCGCATGGATTCAAGTCAGGTGAGTTGGAGGGCCATATGTCCTTGGGTTGGGTACATATAGGGGGATCCTCTGGCTCAGGAAATCTTGCACCCTCTGGGAAGCATGTGCTGGGGCGGAGTCTTGCACCAGCATGACTTTGCTCAAGTCGTAGTATTTTAACATCCAGGGGATGAGAGACTCCTTCAGGATGGTCAAATACGCGTCAGTGTCGATCATCACACCAGCAGGTATGAAATGGGGCGGCATTATGCGGCCACCACTTGCGACGGCCCCGAACACCATTACTGATGCCGGATTTTTGCCTTTCATCACGGGAGCCACTTCATCAGGGCTGTAGGCGATAGCCCGCGAGTTCCTGCGGTTGGCGACCTCTTCTACAGGGTGGTGACACAAAAAAAAACGGTCATCACCAAATTTCGAATAACTTCGGAAGTTTTATTTAGATCATCACCAAACTTCGGCCACTTAAGGTCACACCTATGTAGCATACATCCACCAAGTTTCAAGTCTTCACTACGAATACTTTTAGTACAGTGTGTTTTACTGACGCTCCACAATGTGCTCCAGGTGAGCGCCACGGCGCTGCAGGGCGTAGGCACACTTGCATCCGGCGGGCAACGTTGTCGATAACCCGATGGCTGTGCACTTTACAGAGTGCAATGGCCTCTGCAGACAGTGCTCAGGGGGTGTGCTACCCCTGAAACGTTATTCTTATCGGGTTATCGGCAACTTTGCCCGCCGGATGCAGGTGTGCCTACGCCCTGCAGCGCCGGGGCGCTCACCTGGAGCACATTGTGGAGCGTCCGTAAAACACACACTGTACTAAAAGTATTCGTAGGGAAGACTTGAAACTTGGTGGATGTCTGCTACATAGGTGTGACCTAAAGTGGCCGAAGTTTGGTGATGATCTGAATATAACTTCCGAAGTTATTCGAATTTTGGTGATGACCGCTTTTTTGTGTCACCCTGTACGATGAACTTTTTCTCATCGACAAATACTCTGACGTCACTCCCGAGGTGCTTGAGGAGATTGAGGACCTTCGGTGCCCTCTCCCTTCGTATCGCTCTTGCTGGTTCGGTCAGGAGGCTTCGTCGTTTTCTGGTAAACGACTTCATCCCGAGGTCCTCTCTCACGGCTCTGCTGATGGTGCTCTTGCTCACGTGACGGGCACGCGCAAGCTTGTTCATCGAGGTCCTCGGTTTGGCCTGTATCGAGCGTTTTAAGCCGCTCAGGAATGTTGGTGTCCGTTTTCGGTCACTGCGAGGTGTGTGAGAACGTCGAGCGACATCCCCTCCAGCTCCTACAGTCGCGATAGTTCGGTACACGGTAGACTTTGGGTACCCAGTTAAACTTATTATGTCCTTCGCGCTCTGTCGCGCGAACTAACTCACCAATCGTTTCCCTCCGACGCTGCTCCATGATTGCGCGATATGTTAGGATTAAAATTTCAATATCAAATGAAAAACAATTGTTGAAATTATATTGTGTCAAATTTCCATGATGTTCCTCCGCATAGCAAATTTTTTGTAAGGTCATGAACTTAGTCTCAATTTATCTGCAACACCCTGTATGATGCTTCGGGACCTCTGTGTAGAGCAGAGTACGGGCGAATTTATCAGCGGCGCACAGCTGGGAAAAGGCGGTCAGCTTGGAGGCCCGCTGGTTTTGGAGGACAGCCTCCAGATTGGCGTCGTTCCGAAACTGGAGCCGCCGATCGTCGTCGCTGAGGTGGAGGTCCAGCTGTTCGACGGTCGGATGGTGCTCGTGGATCGGCAGGTCCAGTAGGCGCCAGGACGCCTCCATCGAGCCCAGGTATCTGCAGTGCTGGTAGATGGCCACCTCGTCCAGCTCACCCTCCTCACTAGTCACCACGGTGTAGGTGGACTGGTCGGAGCCCTTCTGTACGTACTTAACCGCGTACTTAACACAGGAGGTCGAGTGGCTTATCACCTCCACGTTAACGTGGGCTTTCATGGCGCGCAGAAGGAAGGGGTTGTAAGGGACAACCCAGCGGCTATCCAGCCGCGGGCGGTCTCGGTCGGCAGGACGGCCGCGCGGCTCGGTCGTGAAACCGCCGTCCTCCGGAGCGCGGCAGCGGTACAGCGGGTAGCTGCGCTCCGGCACCACCGTCTCCCGCTGGAAGTTCCGAGGGAATTTTTTGGTGCAGGCGCCGTCTGCCATGCACGCCGACCTCGGGTTGAGGCCGCCGCACGGGCCGTGCACCATTTTAGAGCTGACCAGGTTTTGCAGCTCATTACTCATTGCTCATACTCAGCTCATTACTCATACTCATTACTAAGGTTCGGGACACTGCTGCTTACAAAGATTCGACACTTCAGCCCGCGTTGCATTAGAAAAGTCACGCCTCTGCAGCGGCCAGTTCACCAGATTCGTCTTCTTGGGCGCCGTTGTTGGACACCAGCTCTCGCCGGTTTTCACACTGTGGTATGGAGCGCTATCCATGATGATAAAGAAGGGTCGCCGCAGTGAGGGCAGAAGCTGCTCGGTCAGCCAGCGCATGAACAGGGGGGGGGGGGGGGTTGTTCACCGCTCCGTGGTAGTCACTACTACTGCCACTGGTCCGGAAGCTGAGGAAGCTTCCCTCAATAAAGCCTCTCTCCGTGCCTGCCGCAAACACCACCAACCGTTCACCGTCTCCGGGCGGCACCTGCCGGCTGTAGTGTGGACTGGTTTCGGTTTCCCTGCTATCCACCTGTTCTCGAGAATCGTTCATTCATCCGTTCGATACGTTATCCGGCCCGGGGGACCAGAATGTTCGTGCTTATTCGTGTTCGTTTCACTCGTCCTAGTTCGTACTCGGTCGTCACCCAGAGGACCATCAAGTTATTGTTCATATATATATATATATATATATATATATATATATATATATATATATATATATATATATATATATATATATATATATATATATATATATATATATATATATATATATATATATATATATATATATATATATATATATATATATATATATATATATATATATATATTATATATATATATATATATATATATATATATATATATATATATATATATATATATATATATATATATATATATATATATATATATATATATATATATATATATATATATATATATATATATATATATATATATATATATATATATATATATATATATATATATATATATATATATATATATATATATATATATATATATATATATATATATAAGTATATATATATAAGTATATTCTCGATTATTAACCCTCGCACGACCAGGCCATTTCTCATAACACGAACGACCAGGGGGGGGGGGTTGTTACGACCCCCCCCCCTGGCGTTTCGAAACGGAAGGTCGTAGAGCTTAGCGGAAAAAACCAACGGATTGCTCTCAACGAGATCTCGCGATTGGTGGTATATTTTTTGGTCCTAGGTCAACATTTGACCTACTTATGACCGGTCAAAGGTCAAATTTTCCGAAAAAAAATCAAACTTTTTCAACTTTGCGCAACGATTGCGGCAAAACGGTGAGAGATATTAACTTCAAACCTTCAACAACGTATTCCCCACTCAATTCTGCATCATCTATGGTGTTTTTGGTGTATTTACCCTATAAAAGTAAGAAGCCTATTGCTGATGAGTGATATGGTGTCACATCACCCTCCGGTGTTTGTCCCGATTCGTCGGCTGTTGACCACTGCTCCGCTATAAATACTGTAGGTAACGACTCAGAAAAGTGTATTTCCAACTTCCAACAATCAATTCACAGCAAACGATGTATCACATATCATCACATATGAAAGACACATCATGAAAGACACATCATCACAAGTGACCTCACAACACGTGTGACTCGTCACCTGCCAGCCACTGCCGCTCACTCCACGCCGGACGGGCCAGCGTCACAGCTGTTGCAGAGAGGAAGGCTCCGCTTGCTGTGCTTGCGGCACACCGGCATGGTGCACTTGCAGCACCGCGACTTCACCTTGTTCACGTTGGTGTGCCGACTGCGCTTGTAGCCGGCACCCTGCTGGTCTGCCACGCAGGTGGCACACCTGGCGCGTGCGGTGGTGGGCTCTCGGCGTGGCTGCGGCTGGGCCGGTAGACGGCTGCCCAGGACGTTCTCGATGGCTGCTCTTGTCTTCATGGTGAGCCCTTCAGCAGGTCGAAGCAGGATCAGCGGCTTCACCAGGGAGAGGCCGAGCTCCCTCAGGAACAGCTTCCTGTCGCCGTGCTTGGTGTCCGAGAAGGACCCGGATGCCGCGCAGATGACCCAGCCGTTGAGAGCCGCCACGTCCAGCATCAGCAGGAAGATAGCCAAGGGCCAGCGCCGCGTCGCCACCCGGCAGGTGTAGGTGCCGATCATCTGGTCGACCGTGTCGACTCCGCCCTTGGTCTCGTTATAGAACAACATAACCTCGGGCTTCTTCTTGCCGTCAGCGGCGACCAGCGGCTCGGCGTGCTGGGTCGACAGCAGCAGCACGTTCTTGTTGGTCTTCTTGTTGTAGGACGTCACCATGATGTTCTCGGACCAGTAGAACTTCGATGAGTTTACTTCTCTCCCTTCGGTCTTCTTTGCGTCCTCCGGCAGGTGTCGACGGTTTGCCATGACCGTGCCGACGTAGGTGAGGCCCTCTGCGAGAAGCTCCTCACAGAGGTCCACCGAGCTATAGAAGCGGTCGGCGGTCACGTTCCGGCCGGTGCGATAGAACGGCCGGACCAGATGATGGACCACGTTGGACGCTCCGGTGATGTGGAGCTCAGGGTCAGGATCTTCAGCCTTGCCGGCGTACGGCATGATGTTCAGCATGTAGCGTGATCGGGCGTCTGCTACGTCCCGGAACAGCAGGCCGTACTTGTCCGGCTTGTTCGGCATGTAGCTCACGAAGCCGCACCGACCACGGTAGGCTCGCAGCGTCTCGTCGACGGTGATACAGTCTGACGGCGTGTAGAACTTGGCCAGACGGCTGTTGAAATCCGAGAATGGGGATGGATGACACATGTGCGCGCGGTGCGGCTCGGCGGACCGACCGCCGCGCTCCGAGCGCCGGCCGTCTTCGACAAGATATATACAGAAACGTAACGTTATTTGCTCGCAACACCACCCATTCCATGGAATGGTTTGTTCTTGGGAGCCAGATTTCGTCGATGTAGACGGGTTCTCTGCCTACATCACGCATCTGCTTCATAGTCCGGAGCGCTTTGGCTCTGTGACACATCATCTCCATCGATTCCTTTCTCACATACATTTTGCTTCTCGCCACGTTCGTGCAAATCCGGGCGGCCACCGGCCGTTGCAGGCAGAGCGTTTAAGACGTACACTTCTCGCCGTGTTTTAGTGACACGGCACGGCTGCACGGCACCAAAATCACTCACGAATAACTCAAAGGCAAGGCCGTTGGTCGGGACAGTAACGGCGAAACAGAAACGCAAGCCCAATGCGGCTCTCGCTCGTGATCCGTACATCCCCAGCAGATGAAGCACAATGGCCGCCAAAACTGATTCGATTTTAATGCACTCGTGCATCAAAACGATCTATCGTTCGAATAATGTGTGTTGAAGATGTCAAATAGTAAATGCCGTTTTTAAAAGTTACATATATTCTGTACAAAAGAAAACATCTATTTTTTTCACACACAAATAATGCGTCCAGCAAATATTTGAGATACCGGACGGATATTTGTTCGACATTAAAGGGACTGTCCCACCTTAACATTAGAATTGAGTTGAGATAGCCATCTTGATGGGCGTTCTTTGAAAATCAGAGTCGTGAAAACCGTTTCTCCAGCAATTACTTCATCGCAAAGATCGTGTTTGATTTTGACATCTGTGCAAATAAGTGCCACAATGTATTGGTATTGGCACTTAAAACCTGTGACGTTTCCGCCTTTTCCGAAGTTTCTGTATCTGTCGACTTGTTTTTTATTGAAACCTTGAAAAATAACAACGCCTCTTGGAACAGCGCCCGGCGCCACGAGGTGGAAAATTAAATTGATATGCCAAACTAATTCTAATAGTCTTCTAATTCTAGCAGTATTTTTATTTTTGTATTTAAATATTTAAGAGGCCGTCCTACATCAGTAGGCGGAACTATGGTCAAGCGTACCCATTTTCGGGAACGCATTTTCGTTCCCATGTTTGGGAACGATAAACCCAAATATGGGAACGCCATGTAGGCATTATTTAAAACAAGAAAAAGAACCGTTAAATGACGTCCAAAAAATATAAAACGATCGTGAACCGCCTGATAGTTGTCTCAATATTGTTGGGAAAGAGTTTGATATTGTAAGGCCCATCGTAGTTTCAAATCGTTCCCCTATTTCTAAAGCAGTCCATCACCCGGGCCGCGAGCCCAAATTTGGGAACGCTCTCGTACACTGGCGCTGCAAGCGTTCCTTATTATGGGAACGGCGTACCCAAAATTGGGAACGATTTCACCGACGCCTTTCAGGGGCTCTTTTCATTAACAAGCATCACGTCCAACGCCGCAAATTATTGTTAACGCAACAATCATCAGATGACCTTTCCGGCAAGACCGTTGCATGTTTCGCCCGGTCTTCTGCGCTTTTATTCCCGTCGATCTCGCAGCGGGCACGCCCCCTCTGCAGGATTACGTAATCCACAACGCTCAGCGATGTTCAACAAGGTCTTCCATACCTATATCCACCGTCCGCGCCGAGGGTGGAGACATGTCAAGCACCTGTCTGCTAATCACCGAGAGTTGACGAGCACAAGAAGTATCCAAAAATGGGAACGCTGAATATGTTACACCCTCAAAACACCTAGTCCCAATGAAAATCTAGTTTTTTCCTTTCTTAATGAGTGTAAGTGGCAAAAGGCCTGGTAGGATGGGCACGAGGAATGATCGAAATCAGCATAAAAATTATAAATAAGCCACACAGAGCGACCTATATCAGAGAAATTCCCCCCAAACGATCATGCTTAGAAACGCCGAAGACAAAAACCACGCTCATGACGCTCCTTATAAAACAACGCTAAACAGCTAGCATCCAAATAAAATATGTCTTTCAGGGCTGCTAAAATACAGCTGAATGATTTTAAACCACTGAAACTGAGTTTACAACAGTAGTTCGGTAAAATCACTGACGTTCCACGCGGTCGATCGCCCCGACACCAAAAGTCAACAATATTACCTCGGGACTGTCCGCGTGTTCGCTTGCATATGTCAGCATCTGGTGTCGCTAGAATGAAACTTCATAACCAGGCGAAAATTATTATACTTGACCTCAAAATGTAAAAAATGCTTCATTTTCCTTAAAATTGCATGTTAAATGTCATATAACCCATATTTCCACCATTCTGTCATTTTTAAAAAAATCATTAAAAATATCATTCCACGGTCAATTTCCTTGTTCCACGGTCAGATTAAAGATAACTTTATGGAGATTTAGTAGATACTTAAATCAGCGTGCACTTTTTTGAGACGTGATGCACTTTTGAGTTTTAGTGGGCGAACGGCCGAAAAATTGTCTTCCGTTCTCATAAATGGGAACGCCCGTTCCCATATTTGGGAACTCCGTTCCCAAAAATGGGAACGTTCCTATATTTGGGTACTCATGACCATAGTTCCGCCTACTGACATGTGACTGAAGAATGCAAGAGCCATGAACTTATCAATGGCAGGTGTCAAGTTCAAGTGTGCAACTCACTGAAATTAATCATAGTATCAAAATCATAAATGATTTGCTCACTGCTGTTTCAACTCCATAATCAAGACATGCTCTGAGGAGTCCACAATCTATTGATGGTGACAAATAAGGAAGAGACAATGAATGTTCACCTTTTTATTTCTGAACATCCAAGACGACTAACCTTGAGCCGTTAAACATTGATAATACCTAACCCTGTTTGCTGAAGTGTGGGTGGCCTGAGGTCGACCATGTCTAGTAAAGAACTGTTGTTTGTGTAAACACCATGCAGAGGTATTTTGAAATAAATTTTAGTGATGTAATGCATCATTCTTTGAACTGAGTTGCTGATGGCGGATGAAAGCGGAAGTGCTGCACGTTGAATCAGAAATGCTCTGTTGCGCTTTTAAGCTTATGTTAGCTTTTATAGATGGCTTAGTTTTCCTGCAGATTTCATCTTAAAGCTGTCAATAGTGTTTTACCTTTGTTTCCTGGGAGCAGATCCAGCTACTAACATGAGCATGGGACCAGGACTGGGCCTTTGTACCACAGTCGCTGCGCTGCTTGTCAAAACCTAGGTAATGTGCTTTGTAAGGCCATGCTGTGCATTTTTTAAACCTTTAGAGTACTTTGTGATCATTGACACACATATTGAACCTGACAAACAGCAGCAAAATCACACCCCATCCTTACCTCTGTGCAGTGTCACCCAGCACACAACAGGGCTTCAAAACAGGCAGGTTCCGCATTCAAGTCGCTTCTTGCAACTATGTGACTAATGTTAGGACAATAGACGTGCTGCACAGGGAAGGTGTGTTCTTTGTAGCTCTTGAAAAATGAAGTCATGCCTAAAATTCAGTTTAGAATATTACAATTACAAATAACTTGGATAAAAGTTGCAAAACATGAACTCTGACTGGTCAGTTGAAATATCTTGAGTCAGTGAACCACGCCTGGGCTGGAGGTGGTCAGTTCCCTGACTTGCGCAACCTCGGGCACCTCGGGCAGGAGCTGTGGGACTTGTACATGGACAAATTGAATAGACGCTAGCCTAGATTATGTCGTGGCTGCAGTCCAAGACGTGTTCACCAGTTGCCGTTGCTGCCGCTGCCTGCTGCTGCCCTGCTTGCCGGCTGGCAGCTCACTGCTGGACTGTTTGCGCGCCAGGCATCCTACTGGACGAGTGGGGTAGGTCGCAGATCTTTGAGAGTGAAATGTTTGGTCTAAATATAGCTTGAAACTCTTACAAATAATTCAATTAAAAGGCAAAATTTCAGAGGACTCCATTGGTGTCTCAGTGGTGACAATCAGAACTTGATCAGAACTGTTATCATGCTGAATGCTGAAACTGAGGATAGGGCTGAGCTGGTAGGCTAGAATTTAATATGCAGGCTTACAAGGTCCCCAGTTAATCCACAAATTTGTCAGACTTGCCTGTAGATAAATTCATGCAGATGAAATGTTTCTGGCAGATAGCCCTGAGGCAAAATGCTATTGAAGCTTGTTCCGCAGCTCGTTGCGTTCCACATGAGCCACTACATCAGAGTCACACAACTCTGCCAAATGTGCTGAAAGGCCACGATTTTTCCAATAAGTAGGTATATTTATTATTTTTCACAGACACAACAAAAATACAAATGCAGGTCACTACAATTCATTCTGCTTCAATTACAATTGCTGGAATGTGTTTTGCAGACTTATTATATTGAATCTTGAACAGACTATATTATATTACTTTGCTCATGGGCCCAGGCCAGTACTGCAGAGTATGACTCGCAGGTCGCCAAGGAGCACTGGCCTAAGTTCAAAATTTACACAAACCCTGCAAACTGAGCCAGAAAATTCACACCAAAGGGGCTGAGAGAACACTTCGCACCCCGCTACACTAAATCTGCACCACACCAAACCAAATCCACACGGCACCACACTTAAATCCGCACCAGACGAAGGAGTCTGCACTGACAACATCTGGACACAATTGCCATACTTTGCAGTCTGGCTCATGGCTATATCCATTGTGATTCTTAGGTCTGATTATTGAAGTTGAGCTCACTTCCATCATCCATATGCCCAAGACATTGTGGGCAGCATCAATAATCAAACATCAATATCTTGCTTTTGCTTATTAGGGAATAGGGAGCATTCTATAATCTTTTAAAAATGATAAATAAGGCCTTGTTGATATTCTTTGCAGTTTGCGACCTTCTTCTTGACAAAGTTCAAGCTTCAATTTTCCAATTTTCATTTCAATCCTTTCCATGAACATTGAACATGTTTGTGTTACTTTGCATGCTACTAAAATACCAATTTCCTGAGTTTTGATTTCATGCGCAATGTTTGTACTATTCGCGGCAGAAGCGTAACAAAACTTTGTGCCACCGATTTGGCAGCTAGGAAAAAAACTTTGCCCGATAAAAAAACAATCATATGACGTAATCGATCCAAAAGCTTTAAATTGGAATTTTTAAACAATTAGCCAACTATGGGCCGAATGTTTGCCAATTTCGTGTACAGGGGCCCCTAATCTATGTCTTGCAACACAAGAACAGTATATCAAAGCAATTTTTTGAAGGTGGGACAGTCCCTTTAACAAATATAACACGTATTCATTGCACAGTTGTGGCACAGGACCGGAATCCACCACAAATCAAAGTAGGTACACTGCAGTTCTAGGTCAGCGGCGGTTAGGCTGGGCCATCACCATCAACGGCAGTCTCCGGGGCGTCATGAAGTCGTGCCGCGCTGTTTAGGTTCTTGACCGCGCGCTGTTCGACAGCCCAGGGACTGCCGGCTCGTCAGCTGCCTTGCCTCGCGCTCCACTGTTCACATGCTAAACATGTGGGCCAGCCGGCTGAGGTAACGGCACGTATCCCGTGTGTCCGGCTGGTTGGCTGCCCTTTGCCTCACCACGGCCTGAACTTGGTGGTCCAGGCAGACCCACTTCGGGCGCTTGGCGGGAGGCTTAGCGCCCGCCAAGACCTTCTCGATCTCGCTGTGGTAATGGTCCTCCTCATTGCGCAATAGCGCCGCCAGCGTGGCAACGTCCGGGTGGTGGCACCGCAGACGTTGGTTTAGTCCAGGGGCGGGCAAACTTTTGGCAGCGCGGGCCGGGTGTTGCATTTGTGAGCAACTGGGGGGCCTGAGTGCTAAGCTCGCCAGAGTTTCGTTTGTCAATGACTAAAATGGATGCTATGTTGCTATGACGCGACTGACTAACGACGGGCAATGACTGTCTCATGACAGAGACAAATACCTATAGTTACACAATACCTATAGTTACACTACCTATAGTTAACGAATGACTTTTGACCCATGACAACCGTACTAAAAATCAAGTCTGCTTTTGGGAAATGCACAGACACACTAGGAATCATAGAAATAACGACTCACCTTACTTGAGAAGTACCTGAAGAAGCTGGAGACGGCGGGCTACCTTGATGTTTGTGTTTAGTTTCTTGGTTTATGCCGCAAACTTTTCTCGATCGTAAGAAGACAAAATACTTTGTGATTCACATGCTATTTGTATTGACACGATACTCCACGTCACTCCCTTCATGCTGTCCCAGAAAGGCACCGGAATGCGTCCTTCGATCTCCGCACCCTCGTTTTTAGTGCTAAGGGTGGTGCCGCTTCCTACCGTGAAGAAGCCCTTCGACATTCGGCGCCACAGATGTCGTCGAGCTCAGCCTGAGAACGTCATTCAGGTGACGATCAGACAGTCTGGATCGGAGGCGGGACTTCACGTACTTCATTTTGGAGAACAGCTGTTCGCAGCAGTACGTGCTACCGAACATTGCAGCGATGCGTTGGACGTGCGATATGTAGTTGGGATATCCGCCAGTGGGGATAATGACATCGCGGAAGAAGGGCAGAGGCGAAGAGGTTCGGAACTTTCCTCTGAGTTCATCACTGCTTTGGAGTTCCACCAACTCCATCTGCAGGGATACCGGCGCTTCGTCGACACTGAAGTCGAACGGTGCTGTCACCAGCTTGAAGTCGGTAGCGAGCTCCCGAACGCCAGCGAAGCGGTTCGTGAACTCCTGGCGCAGAGTGGCAAGAGCAGCGGCACATCCGTCACGGTCGACATCTTCCGCAGCACAGGTGGCCAGGCGAGGGGAGTGGTCAAGCTGTCCTCGACCTACCTGGGCTTCCCACAGACGCAGCTTCACCTCGAAGGCAGTGACATGCGCTTGCGCATACATGTCGGGGAGCAGAAGACCCTTTCCTTGAAGTTTTGTGTTCAACGTGTTCAGGTGGGATTTGATGTCCGTGAGCAGTGCCAGGTCAGCAAGCCACCTGGAATCACTGAATTTATCGGCGTGTGGCCAGCTTTTCTCATATAGGCAGCTCGCGATGTCCTGCCTGAGCTCCCAAACACGGGACAGCATGGCGCCGCGACTCAGCCAGCGTACCTCACTGAAGAACAGCAGGTCACCTTGGTGCTATTGCTACTGAGCTCGGATGAACCATAATCCTAAACTGGGCTTCCGTAGGGCTCGCGGGCGGGATTGCAATGCTGGCTGCCTATCCAGGCCGCGGGCCGGACGCCGGAGCTTGGCGGGCCGCATCCGGCCCGCGGGCCGGACTTTGCCCGCCCCTGGTTTAGTCGGTGATGCCACCCCTCAACATTGTGTGTAGTTCTGCCGAGACCGTTCAGGGTACGGTTAAACTGGCTCCATTCGCCGGGGGTGAACTTGGTATAAGCCCCGCCATACCGCGCTGTAAATGCGGGATGCTTTAGAATGATAGCTAATGGTCAACTGAGGCCTGAAACATTTTAGACATCAAACTAAGGTTAAGTCACAAATAATACTTGACCATTGAATTCAACGAAATCGAACTAGCCCATCACTAAATTCGACAAGTACTCGTGGCTACCCGCAGCTCCTGTCGGGCGCCAACAACGCCTCTCCTGGCGAACAGCACAACCACAACTGGCGCCAGGACGCGATCAGAGGTCGTGCGCACCATGATCCCCAATACGCCACTTTGTATTTGAAGCCCATTTGGTGAAGCATGCTTCACACGGATGTGATGGATGTCTCCTCCGGTAGACTATCGGCATTGATCAGCTCCTTGGTGAGCTGCGCTGGCGTCATATACTCTCTCATGTCGAATTTCCCGTGAATGTACCTTTTGATCGCGCCGATTGTTAAGTTGTCAGCTTGAACAGTTGCTCTTGTTGGTGCACCGTTATAGTGCACCTGTCCGGCGGCGGGGATGGCTGCCAGCTGCTCGGTATGCGTAATGTCCAGCTCACCGACAGTCGTTTGCAGCTGTTTGGCGTGCTCCGTTCCGCTGCAGTTGGACACCACCGGAGCACCGATGACAAAACTTTGCAACAATTTGCCATTTGGGGCATCTGGGACCACCATGGTGAAGGCTGTAATGTCCATGGTTTTCCCGCTTACGGCTACTTTGTCTGCCATAAGTGCAACGCATGGCTACTCAGCGACGTCGGCCTTCATCTTTTCTTTCACTTCCTGAGAGAACGCCTGGCGTGCTTTGGCCATAAACATTTTCGAGTGATTCAGGTCACCCATGTTCACGCCGTTTTGGTGTTGCAGCACCACGAGCTCCTCGAACGTGGTGTGCGGCAGTGACTTGCTTATGACGTAATATGCAGTCCGCAGAACACGCATGGCCACATTACCACACTCCTCGTTCCTCCTTTTCACGTGTTCATCGCGACGTTTCGCTACTTCCTCGGCTCAGTGATGCCGGTCCGAGCTAAAGTGCCGCTTGAATGTGTCCTTCAGGGACCGAAATGAAGCTGGCAGGTGCTAATGATTGCTTTCACTGGAACTCCTTACAGGTATGTGCGAGACAGAAGGGGCTATCACCGTTGTATTGCACTTATCAAGACGCGTCTGTTGATACCCATATTGACATACCTATGTACTTTGGTCCAGTTGAAATTTGAGTTAAGGTCAAGGTCAAGTAATGACCTGAGAGGATCACAAACGTGTTGGGGATCGAAGTGACTCGATTGCCAGACAGGACAGCCACTTAGCCTAGCCCACGCGTGGGCTGTCGTTTATTATCATACAAAAGTACAAACTATGCTATGACTCTCAGTCTCATTCACTCTCCACCGGCGTACAAATCACTCACTCGTCAGTTGTCGACCACATTAACTTGCGTCTCCGGAACGAGCACTCGCGGACGCTGATCACGACTTGTCTTGCGGCGTAAGTCCTGGATTTTCTCGTTGATAAACTTGTTCATCTGCCCCAGCACGACCCGCTGGTAGTTGGAAGTCTTTCAGCGTTTCTCCATGTAGCAAGTTAATTTGCCTGTGAATGCAGAAAATAAAATCACGAAAGGCATCAGGGAAGCAGCAACCATGCCACTATCTTTTGAACCCAGCTGACAACAAAAAGGCTTTTCTCTCAGATGTCACAGCAATGCCAATTTTTAGGTCGAGTTGTGCCTGGTCTTTTCCCTCTTATTTGGAACAATGTTGTGGGTTCCTATATTCCTGATCAGCGGGAAATCTTCCTTAGCTTGGGTATTAAAACTGCAGCTCTATGGTTGCTCATATGATAAATAACCTTAAATATTCAGGGTGCCATCATAACTTCAAAGTCTCCGTATGCGAAAAACGATGTCGTTCACGGCTTCATCGTCGAAGGGCCGAGTCCGGCCGGTGGCTGGAATCTCAGCGTCCCAGTATGCGCGGAACGCGCAGCTCCAGCCGTCCGTCTGGCTAGGAGGGTGACAGATTGCCAGGAGCCACCTGCCCCAGTCGACAGACTGCGCAGCGCCCATCAGCAGCTGGAGCGCTCGGACGTGTTGTTGGTGAGGGTTCTGGCCCAGAGGATCGTAGAAGACAATCGTGCGCCACCGCCACTTCACCACAAACAGCACCCAGTGGTTGCCAGCCACGTTCGTCGGAAGCATCCAAGCTGCTTCCTTTGATGGAGCCAGCATTGTGTGCAGACATTGAAGACATGCTGCCTCTTTGCATGCAGCCCAAAACACAGACCATGCCAGGACGTCACCGGGGCACGAGACTGACTGGGTGAACTTGTCCAGATCCATGTCGTTGAGCCAGTCACGCTCCCGGAGAGGCAGTGGCCGCCTGACGCTGGCGGCGGCGGCGTTCCAGGGGTCCAGTTGACGGTGCTCAGTAAACGTTTCGCCGATCACGCTTAGCATCGACTCAGCTACACTTTCTGGAGGTTTTATGAGCCATAATCGCGTCACTACACCTTTTTGCACTCAAAATAGGCATCTTTTCATTCAATTTCGGCGAATTGCATTCAATTTTAGCGATCTCTCTATTCGAAGCAAATGAGAGATCGCTAAAATTGAATGCAATTCGCCGAAATTGAATGAAAAGATGCCTATTTTGAGTGCAAAAAGGTGTAGTTTCCCTCAGTTTCTAGCCACCGGGTCTCCCCGCCGTTTGTCCACCAGCGTCTTTCACAGTTCCGGGCTGGTGCGCGCTTCATGGCCACGGAGAAGAAGGATGTCCTCTCGGTCTGTCGTGCCGTGGGGACGGATAAGGTGCTCAGTAGCTTTTTCCAGCCAGCCTCATACTGGCTGCATGCACGTGAAGAGCCAGAATTTGTGGCGGAGCGTCTGGCACAGCCAGCTGCTGGATGTCAGCCGCACATCGGATGTCGTCCATGCTGTCAGCAATATCACCGTTGGACGTACCTTTCTGAGATCTGCCTGAACAGTGGAAAAATGGTTCCCTATTGTGAATTCGGCCTACAGCTTCTGATCTTGGATAATGAGCAAAAGGCTTGAATAAACTATGGTGGCACAGAGTAGCATAGCACACTTATAAAAATGTAACAGATACGAAGCCACGGATCATAGAAACGAAGCCAAATGTAATGAACGCAGCCTCCATTTGAATCTGCCAAATGGTTTCCGTTTGAACCTATTTCATGTTCATTTGAAATGGTTTTGAACTGGTCCTAGCTGCATGTCATAACAGCGCCATTTTAAATGTGTGTAAGTGGTTGCCAAATGTGTTTAAACGGTGAAAATGTGAAAATGTTGAAACCATATGTGTTGAACTGGTGAAAACCCCTGATGGTTGCTAGGGGCGCTGACACCATCGATCTTCGCTGCAATACTTTCAGCCGCCCGTCATAATAATTGTTCATCACCGATTGTCATACACGACAGCCACATAGCCTAGCCCACACGTGGGCAGCCGTTTATTATCATACAAAAGTACAAACTATGCTACGACTTTCACTCTCATTCACGCTCCACCGGCGTACAAATCACTCACTCTCTCTCGTCACTGTCGACCACATTAACTTGCGTCTCCGGAACGAGCACTCGCGGACGCTGATCACGACTTGTCTTGCGGCGTAGGTCCTGTATTTTCTCGTTGATAAACTTGTTCATATGCCCCAGTCGACAGACTGCGCAGCGCCCATCAGCAGCTGGAGCGCTCGGACGTGTTGCTGGTGAGAGTTCTGGCCCAGAGAGTCGTAGAAGACAATCGTGCGCCGCCGCCACTTGACCACAAACAGCATCCAATGGTTGCCAGCCATGCTCGTCGGAAGCATCCAAGCTGCTTTTTTGATGGAGCCAGCATTGTGCGCAGACATTGAAGACATGGTATATAATACGTCAGTCAACTTGAGGCATTGCTTAAAGCTGCCAGACATTGCATACCTATCATATATTTAAAGGCGTTAGGTACAGTAACTATAGACCCGAGTTTGAAAGCAACCATCCAGTGGGTGAACTTTCAAAGTCTATTTTGTCACGCTTATGTATATAATGTAATGGTGCCGAGTGAACATATTACACGTAACAGTACACAACACAAAATAATGAGGCATTTCTTCTGGTAACGGTGGGAACCCGAAAGACGGTGAGCAATGTGAGCAACGTGACTCTTTACTTAGTCAAGGGCCTACATGTCCCGGCCACCTCGCACGCGTAGGTAGTGAAACGCTTCACAGCGCACAAGCGCATGTTCATTTAGCGCATGTTAGGTCCGTCGAAGGTTACCTTAAACTGAAAGTATCCAGCGCGACGCTTAATCCTTTCCTGCACAGGCTTTGGCAGGATGCCCACCACTTGCTCCTTCGACACCGAAGCGACATCAGCAACGTGAGGGAATATGAATGTGTTCAGGGACATCTTACTTCTGCGCATGTACGATACTTTGATCTCACTGTGGCTTAAGATGGCATCAACCCGCGCAACAAAGTGACATCGGCTTCCCTTGGGTGGATCAAGGGCTATCACCGCAAAGTCGCCAACATCAGGGTTTCTGTCCAAGGCAACATGTGGGTATACCTCATTGTCAGACGCCACAACAGTGGACACAGAGGCTACCTGCTCTCTCATCTCTTCAGTTGAGTGGTCCTTTTCTTCCTTCTTTTTTCCTTTCTCTGTCGTTGCATTTGCTTTCTCCAAAAGCTTGATCTTCATAGGCGAACTCGCCAGGACCTCAACCGTTTCCGCTCTTGGTCTGCGACTGCGGTGGTTGCGAACATTTGCTGTTCTTGGTGTTAGGAGGTCCTCGATTCTGTCGATGCCTGCCACAAAAACGAAATGGTGCATTTGGTTATTGTAGATTCATTTGTAACTACGAACATATATAGCAAGCGAAACAGACAAATGGACGGTAGAGAAGACGACAGACGCGAACAGACGGGAAGGGAGAATAATGCCTAATTATACATTTGATGCTATAGGCCCATTTTAATCGGTGTAAAAACAAAATTGGAAATTGGGCGCGACGGAGTAAAAGCTTATCAAAGTAATCGGTTTACCGGCCGTTGTACCCGACCGCTTCGGCGCAGAATCACCGGTACGTCGGCGGTCGCAGAGGGCCGCGAAACAGTTGGGACGGTGACGGCAGGCGTCGAGGCGGCTACGGTGCTGACCGTGGCACGGTCTCTACTGGCGGCTGTAGCACCAGCGGCTCGTCGGCCTCGGCAGGCTCGCTGCCGCCGGTTGCAAGCGCCTCTTTGCGCCACCTTTGGTCATCGTGCCACTCGCAGTATCACACTGCACATTCGTCGCGCCGCTTCTGACACTGCACATCAAACCTGCAGCGCCCCCGCAGGGGGCTGACCGTGGTCAGAGCTGTTGCTTAGCCGGGTTCGTGTTGTCCTGACTGCGGTAGCTGTGACTTCGGCCAGTAAGGAGAGTAGCGCTCCCTCGGCCCCACCTGGACTTGCGTCTGACATGGACTTGATTTGCTTGCCGGGTGGATTGTCTGCACTATTGGCCCCGATTACTCATGGTATGCGTGTATAAGCTTACTCATATTACACTGTTTGGGGGTGCTGCCTCATCCGGTGCACACTACATGTAGTCCTGCATCGCCGCCCACTGATTAGGGGGCGGCGACACGTCTGTCTTGAGGATCGTCGCACACAGAAGGTATCCGGCCACACGGATGGCGGGGCGATTGTACGCCTGGGCGAACACCGTGAATGCGGCTCCCCATGTAAGCAGTTTGTCTACTTTCGACGTTAGATGTAGATGGAGGTAGTCCTCCGCCGGCTTCGTACCGGGCACTTTTATTGCACCATGGGTACCTTATCGGCGTTGGCTCCAGGCCTATTTGTGCCAGATGTGGTGACCGACTTTCGGTCCGACACGTCTTGGTCGAGTGTCCGAGACTGGACGTTAAGCGATTGCGGTTTTTGGGCTTGCGTGACCCCCAGCTCTGTTTGAGAACTCTTCACCGCGACGATTCCCCTTTGCTTGATTCCTCTCGCCTTTTTTCCGTTAAGCACGGCCTCCGGGCTTCAGGTGATTTTTAACCCTCGACTTTGAGGAAGAATGGTTGGTTATGGGCGCCATATAGCCTTGTTGCCGGTGCGCCCTTTAACACCAACTCATCATCATCATCATCATCACCACCACATAACACATAATCGTCCAATACATAAAAACAATGCGGTCGGCGAAGCGTCGCTACCCTGCAGCCGAGAGGTGAATGCCATCTTTGGCGAACAGGTCGGCACGTTTGCCGAAGATCTGTTCGCTTCCTACACAGAACAGCCGTCCCACTCCCATGTGGCGTAGGACGCTGTCGCGCCGTTCGTTGGGGGCTCCCCCGCGGCGGCAGCGATCGTCGCGTCCGGGAAGTAGGCCTTCGTGGTGTGCCAGTTGACGGCATCCGGATCGCATCTGTGGCCGCGGAAGTGAGGAGTTGGGCAGATTAGCAGAACTTCCTCCTCCACAGGCAGTCAGTGTCCGGGCGACGTCCTCCTTCCGCAGGCCTCCGTCGCTGTAGGCGTCGTTGCCGCCACACCAGATGACGATGGTGCCACGGCGATGACCCTTGACACGGCAGATATTTTAAACACAAATCTTTTTGAAGTTTATTCATAAAATTATTCACAAAAGGTGAACTATTTCCTTTAACACTTACCTTGCTTCAATGGTGACATGTAGCTCCTCTTGCGGTAGAGAAGGCACAGCATATGGCTGCAACTTCAAATATTTAGTTGTTGCTATCAAGTATTCAGTTTTGAAATGCATACAGCACATCTTGGGTTCTCCTGTAAGAATGTCGATGTCACCGCAGAAGTTCATTCAGAGCGTGTGCCTGAAAAGGGACAGGTTTAACCCACGAGCCGCTGGGGGGTGGGGGGGAGGGGCATAAAGTTGCCTCCCCCTTTACGTACCATAACGGTTTCGAGGCTATGTTTAAGTCTGACCTGGGATGAAGCGGGAGAGATGGAGTTGAAAACTCTCCAGCGAAGTGGTACCCCGAGCGCAGCGGTAGATGGGCAGCTCTATGCCTCCCATTTGGGAGCTGCCGGTACGACGGTACAGTGTGACGCCCTCGGGATCCTGCAGACAAGGAAGGTGCCGCCGCTGCTCCTCCCAGATGTACCTCATCTCCTCCCTCAATAGCGGTGCCCCCAGGCTATCCGTCGCATCGGCGAGCTCCAGCAGGAACGACTCCACTCTGTCGGCTGTGGCAAGGACGCCGGCGGTGCGCCGGCGACAGTAGCGGGCCAGCTCCTTTGATGTGATGGCCAGTATGACGGCCTTGGCCGTCGGCTCCGTCACTCCGTCGGCCTAGAGCTGCGCCCGCTTGGCCTGATCCAGCAGCGTCACGTCAGCAGCGTCCCATTCAAAGATGCACGCTGAGAGGTGGCTCATCAGCGTGCCGTACGGAGGGTGCGAGCCGCTCGTGACGCCAAAAGCAAAACTTCTAAGAAAATGCCAGGCGTCCAGGCGCTTGATGAGCTGCGGCTAGGCACCAAACAACTCCTGGAGCCGCGAAGTGCCGCCCTCCTTTGTCTATGATTCAGCGAGTGAATCCAGCAAGAAGGTCCTGGATACAGTCCATCATGCAGCACTCCGAATAGCCACCGGAGCATTCCGCACCTCGCCCAGGAGCAGCATTCTTGCTGAGGCGCACGAGCCGCCACTTTCTCTCCGCCGTCAGACGCTGGGGATGCGTTATGCTCTTAAACTACGTCAATTCCCGACGCATCCGACGTACCCGTACGTCTTTTCGCGTCACATTGCTTCATCTGGTAATGGGACGAGTCATCCATTCGGAGCACGCATGAGAGGTTTATTCTCTACATCGAATATAGACTTGCGCGGCGTTCGGCGTATCTGGGGAACGCCTTCTCCACCCTGGAGAAACGCCCCGCCGCAGGTGGACCTCTCGCTTTCCGAAGTAAAAAAGGATAGCCTGCTGTCCTATGAAGCACAAACCAGAGCCTTGGAGCATATAGCCTCGTATGATGGTTTTATTTCAGTCTACACAGACGGCTCAAAAACATCCGAGGGAGCGGGTTGCTCTTTTGTCGCTGGTCGGGACACCCGTTCGTTTTCCCTTCCACCCAGCGCCTCGGTGTTTTCCTCAGAGCTAGTCGCCATCGAAAAGGCTCTGTGTTTTATTGAGGTGTCCGACGGTTTTTTCTATTTGATTTTATCAGACTCACTAAGCAGTCTGTTGGCTTTACGACGGTTTAATCCTGTCGACCCGATCATTCAGGACATTTTAACTCGGCTAACTTCGGTGGAACAGTCCGGAAAAACTATCCGGTTTTGCTGGATTCCCAGTCATGTTGGAATCCAAGGCAACGAGCTTGCTGACGCCGCCGCGAGACGCGCTGCCGCAGCGCCCTACACTCGGCGATTTCCTCTGCCTGCCCGGGATTACTATCCCGTCGTACGATCTTCCATGCTCTCGCAGTGGCAGGCAGAGTGGGACTCGCGCGCGAGCAGTAAGCTGAGAGATATCAAGCCAACTCTCGAGCCTTGGTCGTCATCCATGCAAAGTAACAGACATAACGAAGTCGTCTTATGTAGGCTGCGCATCGGCCATACGTATGCCACGCATGGTCATCTCCTCCGCGGAGAAGAGCAGCCCACCTGTCGCAGGTGTACCGTGCCTCTCACTGTCTCTCACGTGCTTTTATCTTGTCCTCTCGCTGAACCGAACCGGACACGCTACCTCGGGCGCATCGCTCCGGGTACCACTATCCGCCGCTTACTGGGTGACGAGTCACCCTGGGTTTTATCCGGCAACATCTTTTCTTTTATCCGTTCGATCAACTTACAAGTGATTTACTCGACCTGACCCCAATCCAACTAGCCCTCTCTAGTCCTTTCATCTAGTCAGTTGTCTAGGACGACACTTTTGCGCTGTTTTATCTTACCTTGCTCTTTTATATCGAGTCTTACTTTCTAGTCTTAGTGTCTAGAAGGTTCTTTCTTGTGGCACACTTGTTTTATTAGTACGATGTTATGGGCGCAAAATGACCTTAGCAGTCGGCGCGCCCTAAAGCCTCAATCAACAACAAACAACAACCGCCCCCCGACGCAGCAGCAATTGATGTGGGTGTAGAGAGCTGCCGGGGGCGGCTGGCCGGCCGAGGGGAAATGCTGACCACCAGGCCGGTGGTCAGCGGCTCCAAGTCGTTCAATCCTTCGGAGGTGGTGAGCACGATGTTGAGCACCTCTCTGCGCTCGTTGGCGAACGAGGTGGCCCAGTAGGTGGAGTTGGCCGCCAGGCCCGCCAGCTTCTTGGTGATCTGCCGAAACAAACATACTATTTAATAAATGTTCCGTACCTCATTCATTGTGATGCGGTCAGTTATATCTACCGGGCCGATATCTGACCTCACTTAGTTACACGCTCAGAGTATGATGAACAACGTTACAGAAAAATGTATCTTTACAATTAACTATTTTTCAGCGATTTAATCACGAAGACAAGAATAAGAAGCTGGAGGTGCTCATCTTCTTGGTGGAGTCAATTTTACGGCCAGACAGTCTACATTCTGGCCGTAAGTGCTCGTGCAGGCCGCCTTTGGCAGGGGCAGCCTCTGCCAGACGTCCCGCAGGTGCAAACAAACAAACAAACCGCAGGTGCATCGCCAGGTGCCACGCGGGTTCGGGCGGGGCGACAAAGTCTGGCGGCGGTTGGTACTGTACCGCCCGCTGCAGGAGGCCTACGGAGCCGAGTCTACGGTGGAAGAGGGCACATGCTGTTAGACTAGCACTGTCTGAGGCTTATGGCTACTGCTGATGATTCTTACAATGGATGCACTTTTCATTTATTACCACAATTGTCCACTGGTAGCAGAAATCTATAAATCAACGCTCTTGTGGACGTATAGATGAAGATTCCAACAAATAGCGAAAGGGAACGTGTTCTCAGTATACTGGCCGTGCAACTTACTGGTGTCGCCGGCAGTCGGCCATGTAAGCCTGTCTCCGGAGGCAGTACTCCTCAGAGTGCTGCTCGGCGATCGTTCGGCAGAGCGCGGTGGGGCTGTTGCCCTTGGTCCGGCCGCGCAGGAGCCCCACGATGGCTCGGTCGCAGGCGGACCGCTTGTTGGACACCAACGGGTACCGGCCGCGCAGACCGTCGGCCAGCTGGTCGACCAGCCGAGGGTCCGTACTGATGTAGGTCTCGCTGCACTCTGGGCAGTATTGGTACTCTGCTGCCAGGTAGTAGAGTTCCCGGACGTCCACCACTCGAGGAGCGCGGCGGTAGACGCCTCTGAACCTCAACGACCTGTGGACATAACAGCGAGCAGACGGGCACAGTCCGTATAACGTACTCCGTAGAAGTAGGTGCTCAGTACATACATCGCGGCCTTCAGGGCATGGTCGCTTAATTCCACTTACGGTGGCCGTCCACTGTCTAGGCACGCATTTTGAGTGTAATCGTCCAGTGCCTAGTGCGCGCTGAAAGGAAAAGGTAGGGTAGACCGGGGCAAGTCGCCCCGCCGAGGTAAAACGCCTCACCGATGTTTCTCGGAACTGGCAGAGTTCTGGGGAAACATCATCTCTTCTATAAAACGTGCACTATATGATCATTATATGAGCAGACTGGAAAGAAATTGTGATGACTCGTTCGGGAGATATAGCCAAAAATGTGTTTTTTGAGTGATTTTTATGTTTTGTTGTCAGATTATGTATCATGGCGTTCTTTTATGGTCCACATCAGGTTAACGACTTTTATGTATTTTGAACAACTATTGTCTAACGCTTATCATGCCGGGTTGGTTCGTGTTAAATTATGTCTTGCTGGAGTGCAAGGCGTTGTTCTCTGACCGAACTACGTGATGGGGTAAAACGCCCCAGTAGGTCGCGGGGCAAAAAGCCCCTGGGGCGTTTTACCTCATGTGTTGTTCGGGCTACCCACTTTCTAATGTTCGGTAGCTGGCGAACAGTAAGTTCTGGCGAACAGTAAGTTTCTATGCCTTTATGTGTATTTTTCTCAGCAACTGGATGACAAAGGAAGTATTTTGTTAACATTTGCATTGCAATAATTTATTATTTGGTCATATGAGGTAGGTGAAAAACCTGCTCATACAACAGTGTCATAGCTGAACACCTGACAGGATGGAATGTGCTAACTTCAGTGCCGTGCCTCCAGAGGTCTAACGGACCTCTCACATAAGATTTAGCCAACTACCATGTTAAATCTTTAATCTAAAGTATGGGGCTACTTGCCCCAGGCCGTGGGGCGTTTTGCCCTGGGGTTGGGGCAAAATGCCCCATTTGCAGTTGCTTCACAAATCACTTCCTAGCTTGGAGTCCGATCATAAGTGAATGAATTTGAGGGGTGCAATTTAAAGTAAAATGTCCATAGAACGCATTGAGCACAAACTTGGCCTTCCAGGTGATGTGGGACAGAATTTATGTAGCAAAATAAATTATCTGGGGCGTCTTGCCCCAGGCTACCCTACAGCATTTCAATCGTTAGCAGAAGTTAAGTGATGTTCATCTGTCAGACGTGATTCAGCGCCGAACAGCCTCCGAATGTTCAGCTGACTGCGCTTCATCGCGCTGGGATAGTCTGATATATTATTTGCCCTTCCTAGCCAAGACAGTGTAACAATACTGCTTTTGACGTTCAGCGGAGCGTTCAGGCAATGGCGGTTCGCCTTCGATACCTGCCTCCGATCGCCAGCAGATAGGTATCGAAGGCGCACCGCCATTGCCTGAACGCCACGGGAGGACGACCCGGGTGCGCCAGGAACGCCGCATGCGCTGAAATACCTTCCATGAAGTGGACACGATAAGTTCTCACGTGAAAATAGCACTCAAATTGTAGCAAGAACAATTTGGATACTTGATTCATCGTTCCGTCACTGAGCTGTACGAGAGAGGGCTGCAGTTCGCTTATCTGGTCCTTCATCTTCATTTCTTCCGACTTTATCAATTCTGCCGTCTCCTTCTCGAACTGCAGCCTCACTGAGCGGCACAGTCTGGTTGATGACGGCTTCGGATTCCGCCAAGACTCCTTGCCTTCGATGACCAGCTGCAGTGGGACAACCGTAGAACAGAAAAGACTCTCCTCGGCGCCGGATTGCTGGTCGGAGGTTTTCTGTTTATACACGGATTGTCCTGTTGCGCCATCCATGCCCCACTTGTACACCAGGTGGCCGGTTCTGCACGTTTGCGCACGGCTAGCTGATGTGGATGGTGCGTCAAGTGGGGCGCTTGCAGCTGGAAGATTGCTTGTCAGTTGAATGATAGCTTCTTCATGAGCACTTGCAAGGCGCCTCGATGTGTGGTCAACCAGATCTTGCAATAGAACTTCGCCCATGTTCTCTGTGCATGCTACCCCAGACGGATAGCACCGTTTCCTCGCTTCGAGCACTCGCTCATATGAAGGATACACATTCATTCCTGTTCTCTCGTTTGTCTTTCTGCCGATCAGCTGGTATGAGCGCTTCGACAAGTCCCCAGCAACAGCCATAGCCAGGGCTTCGTCGGCGCTGAATCCGGCGCGCGCGCTCTCGTGCCTAGCACGGTAAGCCTCCCGAATTTTTCTGGGTCGATTGGGAGATGCACTTGCTTCTTGCGCCAGGAAAGCGAGATCATGTTTTTTCTCCTTGCGTGCCCGCTGACTGGTGGCTTGGAGCAGCTTTTCACTTTCGTTATCTGTCGCAACCTCCATGGACTTACGTCGCTTTGTTCGAGCACTTAGTTCAGAAAATGACAACTGCGGCCGTGTGGGCCTGCTTTCTTCGCCTGAATGTTCCATTTTCTCAAGCAGCTCTACTTGCGCGCTTTGTTGTGTGTCCATGAACTGTGTGTATCTTTGCCGGAGACGATCTTTACGACAGCCACACTGGATCCACCTGGAGCGAATATTTGATAGTAGACTTTTCAGGGTTAGTTCCAGCATCACTCTGCTGTCGTCAGTCAGCATAAGTTGCCGCTCACCCATGACACAGTCCACGGCCTGTTGCACAGCCTCGGGCGAGCGCACATTTGACCACCCAGCTTTTGCCGCTATATCATAAAGTTTCCACCTGTCAATGTCCACATCATACACCTCGTTCTCATCTGCCATCCTTGCTCGTCACGGTTCACCACGAAAACGCTACACTTTTCTTTGAATGCAGTCCACGTGCCAAGCTTCAACTGGTCGCGCTGGCTTGCACGGCTACACTTAATCGCACTGATCTCGTCACAGCGTGCTCTGACGCAGACGGCACCCTCCGGTTCACTGTCTCACGACAGACTGTTGTTTTCTCCAGTTGCCCCGCCGATCCTCGGTAACATGAGACCCCTCCCTCACCGGTGCATGCTACCAACACGAGTTGGTTGAGTATATCTAACAAAATACAGTCTCAGCGGTCGCCAGCCAAGGGATGTAAGCTTTTTATTTCAGCCAGTAGGTAACAGAGTCACTTATTAACGCTTGACGACAGAAGCGATGGTTCAGTCCCAACTGAGATCGATTGTAACCTAAATTTATTTACGCACATTCTCATGCTTCACTAGGCTATTGCTTTCCCATTCTGTCAGATCCAGGACGCGAGGCCGTTCTCTAACGTGGACTGCATTTTTACGAAAGTTTTAAGTTCTCAGGTGGTGATCATGACTCCGGCGCAGGCTGCAGCTCCTTCCACAGTGATTCTACGACGTGCTATCGCCGCCGCCGACAGTCGTCTCATTTTGAGACATACAACAACGACAGGAGCAACATCGACAACAGAGGTGAGTCCCGGGGCCGGGTCTTATCTCCCCCCCCCCCCCCCCCAGGATGCCAAGGCATTATACTCGTAGTGAGGATATGGTCGCATTTGCTTGCTATATACACATTTATTGTGTTCGTATTTTTGTTACATCATTTAAAAATACTTTATAAATATAAAAACAAAATAGAAATAACATAATTATGTGTCTCCGTAGTCTTTCAATGTCGCACGCCTAGTAAATTATTTAGCACATTTCCGTATCAATGCAGCACGAAGCTCAGTTTATACTAACTATTGCCCATACTCCATGTCTGCTTCAGATAAGTCGTCTCCATCGAGCTGGTGTAAGAGCTGCCCGTATCGATGGAGTAGCGTCAGTATCACTGGACACTCCTGAACGGCTGGTGTGGTATCGTCCTGCACCAGACAACGACCAGACGACGAGTCTGGCCAGTCCGGTCTCTGGGAAAATGGAGCTGCCGCAACATCACTTCATCGCCAGAGGCGACATCTACGTGTGTAACACCATCTGTAGCATCGCCTCCCAACGGCCGACAGAGCTGGCTGATGCGATGACGCCCTTCCCCGGTCATCTCCCGGTCAACTGTTCATTGATGTCCATTCATTCATTCATTCATTCATTCATTCATTTTACAGGGTGTCTCATAAGTTCGTTCTCACATTATATTTGCATGTGAAACAGAGGACATTGCGTCTTGATATATTTGTGACCCCTCAATGTGCTCCCCATTTAATAGGCAAACACATGAACACATGCTGCGGCATGCCAACCGGCATGTTTGGCTGCATAGCAGGCTTAAAGTTATCCAGACTGACTTGACATGCGCCGTGAGCTCCTCGAGGCTGGAGCAGCGCTACGCTTCGAAGAGCCTAATTTTCAGCATAACCAACAATTTTTTATGAAATTTTGATCCGATGAGGTGCCTGGCATGTGGTCTTGCCACAAACGCCTGTCACAGTCTCCTTGCACCGCTTTTAAGCTTTGCTTGACCTGTGCACTGATGTACTGTCTTGCCTGAAGATGGGCCTACGACCTCTCGGATGCCATTTTCTCCTCTATAAATGTGTTCATACTCGCGGTTCGAGTTCAGCTTGAGGGTTGAAACTCCTCCCAGATGTTCTTAGAAAAGCATTATGCTTCCCAAAGATGTTTCTGGGACACCAATCGCAACCTGGTCAGCGTCTGGACGCCTATAACCCCACAATACCGCGACCTTGGCCTTTCGCATAGGAACATAATGGGACGAAACGGAGGCCTCCTCCTTCGCCCTTATGGGGTTGTTTTCGGGTTTGGACGGGTGTTTCATCTCGAACGTGGACTTGTTAGTCCAGATGACCTGGTTGATGTCCTCAGCCCTTTAGTTTTTTTAGCCTCAGGCATAACGAAACTCATGTTTGGCCATTTTAAGACGTTTTTAACTGTTTTGAGCCCTCCGGTAAGCAAAGCTTAAGTCACCTTGAGTTATGTACCCCGAAAGAACACTCTTAGACAGCTGGTAATCCATCCTGAAAAGTCTGCTTGCCAACTTTCTAACCCTTTGAACTTTTTGATGGCCACTTTGGCGCCACACATTTTTGGCTTCATGGCTCACTCCTGAGAGCTGACAAAAAAAGAGGATGAACTTGCAATGATTGACTTCCGACAAATCATCGGTGTCACTTGCTGACTGTGCGTCCAGTTAGCGATGGACATTGTCTACAGACTGGTACGCCTCAATTACCCTCAATCGTCGCGAATGGTCGCGTGCTGACTAAATACCGAGACGTACCCGTATTGGAGACCTCTATGTTGCGGCGTCAGCCGTCTGTGTAGGAAACGGGCTCTCTAGCAAAAACTATTTTGTCTACAGAAATTAGTTACTGTGGAGCATATTTCTACCAGACATGGCAACCACGTAAGCCCAGTAACGAACCAATTTCAGCGTGCCTTTAAGCAAGAGAGCCTAAAAACGTAAAATTTAGGTGAGAACGAACTTATGGGACACCCTGTATGCATTCATTTATTCTAGTGATTCAATCTTACTGTACATAACTGCTCGTGGTCGCCATTCGAAGCGTTTACCACCTGCCCTCGCTTGTGCACTCGATGTCGAGCTACTGCGATGTTCGGTAAGGTGCTGGTGTTGTAAGTACTCGTGCAGTGATTATCTGCAAGTGCAGACGGTGCGGGATCACTGAAGACTCAGATCAGTGCATTTATTGCTTTGAATTTGTGACCCCTCTGCTCATACGTCTGTCAAGCCAGCCTCAGATTCAGATTCACTTTCAGAATCACATTCGGACCCCCTTAGATTTTCATAAAAACTGGTCCATGGGTACAGTTTTGGACGCTGATTCCAATGGTGAAGTCTGTTTTTCGCCACATATTATACTTTGGCCCCTAGAGGCATTCAAAGTTTTTTTTGGGCGAAGGGGGACCCCCTTAGATTTTCATTAAAACTGGTCCATGGGTACAGTTTTAGACGCTGATTCCAACGGTGAAGTCTGTTTTTCGCCACATATTATACTTTGGCCCCTAGAGGCATTCAAAGTTTTTTGGGGGAAGGGGGACCCCCTTAGATTTTCATAAAAACTGGTCCATGTGTACAGTTTTGGACGCTGATTCCAACGGTGAAGTCTGTTTTTCGCCACATATTATACTTTGGCCCCTAGAGGCATTCAAAGTTTTTTGGGGGAAGGGGGACCCCCTTAGATTTTCATAAAAACTGGTCCATGGGTACAGTTTTGGACGCTGATTCCAATGGTGAAGTCTGTTTTTCGCCACATATTATACTTTGGCCCCTAGAGGCATTCAAAGTTTTTTGGGCAGAGGGGGACCCCCTTAGATTTTCATAAAAACTTGTCCATGGGTACAGTTTTGGACGCTGATTCCAATGGTGAAGTCTGTTTTTCGCCACATATTTTACTTTGGCCCCTAGAGGCATTCAAAGTTTTTTTTGGGCGAAGGGGGACCCCCTTAGATTTTCATAAAAACTGGTCCATGGGTACAGTTTTGGACGCTGATTCCAATGGTGAAGTCTGTTTTTCGCCACATATTATACTTTGGCCCCTAGAGGCATTCAAAGTTTTTTTGGGGCGAAGGGGGACCCCCTTAGATTTTCATAAAAACTGGTCCATGTGTACAGTTTTGGACGCTGATTCCAACGGTGAAGTCTGTTTTTCGCCACATATTATACTTTGGCCCCTAGAGGCATTCAAAGTTTTTTGGGGGAAGGGGGACCCCCTTAGATTTTCATAAAAACTGGTCCATGGGTACAGTTTTGGACGCTGATTCCAATGGTGAAGTCTGTTTTTCGCCACATATTATACTTTGGCCCCTAGAGGCATTCAAAGTTTTTTTGGGGCGAAGGGGGACCCCCTTAGATTTTCATTAAAACTGGTCCATGGGTACAGTTTTGGACGCTGATTCCAACGGTGAAGTCTGTTTTTCGCAAAATATTATACTTTGGCCCCTAGAGGCATTGAAAGTTTTTTGGGGGAAGGGGGACCCCCTTAGATTTTCATAAAAACTGGTCCATGGGTACAGTTTTGGACGCTGATTCCAATGGTGAAGTCTGTTTTCGCCACATATTATACTTTGGCCCCTAGAGGCATTCAAAGTTTTTTTTGGGCGAAGGGGGACCCCCTTAGATTTTCATAAAAAGTGGTCCATGGGTACAGTTTTGGACGCTGATTCCAACGGTGAAGTCTGTTTTTCGCCACATATTATACTTTGGCCCCTAGAGGCATTCAAAGTTTTTTGGGGGAAGGGGGACCCCCTTAGATTTTCATAAAAACTGGTCCATGGGTACAGTTTTGGATGCTGATTCCAATGGTGAAGTCTGTTTTTCGCCACATATTATACTTTGGCCCCTAGAGGCATTCAAAGTTTTTTTTTTGGCGAAGGGGGACCCCTTTAGATTTTCATAAAAACTGGTCCATGGGTACAGTTTTGGACGCTGATTCCAATGGTGAAGTCTGTTTTTCGCCACATATTATACTTTGGCCCCTAGAGGCATTCAAAGTTTTTTTGGGGCGAAGGGGGACCCCCTTAGATTTTCATTAAAACTGGTCCATGGGTACAGTTTTGGACGCTGATTCCAACGGTGAAGTCTGTTTTCCGCCACATATTATACTTTGGCCCCTAGAGGCATTCAAAGTTTTTTGGGGAAGGGGGACCCCCTTAGATTTTCATAAAAACTGGTCCATGGGTACAGTTTTGGACGCTGATTCCAATGGTGAAGTCTGTTTTTCGCCACATATTATACTTTGGCCCCTAGAGGCATTCAAAGTTTTTTTGGGGCGAAGGGGGACCCCCTTAGATTTTCATTAAAACTGGTCCATGGGTACAGTTTTGGACGCTGATTCCAACGGTGAAGTCTGTTTTTCGCCACATATTATACTTTGGCCCCTAGAGGCATTCAAAGTTTTTTGATGGAAGGGGGACCCCCTTAGATTTTCATAAAAACTGGTCCATGGGTACAGTTTTGGACGCTGATTCCAATGGTGAAGTCTGTTTTTCGCCACATATTATACTTTGGCCCCTAGAGGCATTCAAAGTTTTTTTTGGTCGAAGGGGGACCCCTTAGATTTTCATAAAAAGTGGTCCATGGGTACAGTTTTGGACGCTGATTCCAACGGTGAAGTCTGTTTTTCGCCACATATTATACTTTGGCCCCTAGAGGCATTCAAAGTTTTTTGGGGGAAGGGGGACCCCCTTAGATTTTCATAAAAACTGGTCCATGGGTACAGTTTTGGATGCTGATTCCAATGGTGAAGTCTGTTTTTCGCCACATATTATACTTTGGCCCCTAGAGGCATTCAAAGTTTTTTTTGGCGAAGGGGGACCCCCTTAGATTTTCATAAAAACTGGTCCATGGGTACAGTTTTGGACGCTGATTCCAATGGTGAAGTCTGTTTTTCTCCACATATTTTACTTTGGCCCCTAGAGGCATTCAAAGTTTTTTTGGGCGAAGGGGGACCCCCTTAGATTTTCATAAAAACTGGTCCATGGGTACAGTTTTGGACGCTGATTTCAATGGTGAAGTCTGTTTTTCGCCACATATTATACTTTGGCCCCTAGAGGCATTCAAAGTTTTTTTGGGGCGAAGGGGGACCCCCTTAGATTTTCATAAAAACTGGTCCATGTGTACAGTTTTGGACGCTGATTCCAACGGTGAAGTCTGTTTTTCGCCACATATTATACTTTGGCCCCTAGAGGCATTCAAAGTTTTTTTGGGCGAAGGGGGACCCCCTTAGATTTTCATAAAAACTTTTCCATGGGTACAGTTTTGGACGCTGATTCCAATGGTAAAGTCTGTTTTTCGCCACATATTATACTTTGGCCCCTAGAGGCATTCAAAGTTTTTTGGGGAAGGGGGACCCCCTTAGATTTTCATAAAAACTTGTCCATGTGTACAGTTTTGGACGCTGATTCCCATGGTGAAGTCTGTTTTTCGCCACATATTATACTTTGCCCCTAGAGGCATTCAGATTCACTTTCAGAATCACATTCGGACCCCCTTAGATTTTCATAAAAACTGGTCCATGGGTACAGTTTTGGCAATGATTCCAATGGTGAAGTCTGTTTTTCGCCACATATTATACTTTGGCCCCTAGAGGCATTCAAAGTTTTTTTTGGGCGAAGGGGGACCCCCTTAGATTTTCATAAAAACTGGTCCATGTGTACAGTTTTGGACGCTGATTCCAACGGTGAAGTCTGTTTTTCGCCACATATTATACTTTGGCCCCTAGAGGCATTCAAAGTTTTTTGGGGGAAGGGGGACCCCCTTAGATTTTCATAAAAACTGGTCCATGGGTACAGTTTTGGACGCTGATTCCAATGGTGAAGTCTGTTTTTCGCCACATATTATACTTTGGCCCCTAGAGGCATTCAAATTTCTTTTTGGGCGAAGGGGGACCCCCTTAGATTTTCATAAAAAGTGGTCCATGGGTACAGTTTTGGACGCTGATTCCAATGGTGAAGTCTGTTTTTCGCCACATATTATACTTTGGCCCCTAGAGGCATTCAAAGTTTTTTGGGGAAGGGGGACCCCCTTAGATTTTCATAAAACTGGTCCATGTGTACAGTTTTGGACGCTGATTCCCATGGTGAAGTCTGTTTTTCGCCACATATTATACTTTGCCCCTAGAGGCATTCAGATTCACTTTCAGAATCACATTCGGACCCCCTTAGATTTTCATAAAAACTGGTCCATGGGTACAGTTTTGGACGCTGATTCCAATGGTGAAGTCTGTTTTTCGCCACATATTATACTTTGGCCCCTAGAGGCATTCAAATTTTTTTGGGGAAGGGGGACCCCCTTAGATTTTCATAAAAACTAGTCCATGAGTACAGTTTTGGACGCTGATTCTAATGGTGAAGTCTGTTTTTCGCCACATATTATACTTTGGCCCCTAGAGGCATTCAATGTTTTTTTGGGGGCGAAGGGGGACCCCCTTAGATTTTCATAAAAACTGGTCCATGTGTACAGTTTTGGACGCTGATTCCAACGGTGAAGTCTATTTTTCGCCACATATTATACTTTGGCCCCTAGAGGCATTCAAAGTTTTTTTGGGCAGAGGGGGACCCCCTTAGATTTTCATAAAAACTTGTCCATGGGTACAGTTTTGGACGCTGATTCCAATGGTAAAGTCTGTTTTTCGCCACATATTATACTTTGGCCCCTAGAGGCATTCAAAGTTTTTTGGGGAAGGGGGCCCCCTTAGATTTTCATAAAAACTTGTCCATGTGTACAGTTTTGGACGCTGATTCCCATGGGGAAGTCTGTTTTTCGCCACATATTATACTTTGCCCCTAGAGGCATTCAGATTCACTTTCAGAGGGAAGGGGGACCCCCTTAGATTTTCATAAAAACTGGTCCATGGGTACAGTTTTGGACGCTGATTCCAATGGTGAAGTCTGTTTTTCGCCACATATTATACTTTGGCCCCTAGAGGCATTCAAAGTTTTTTTGGGCGAAGGGGGACCCCCTTAGATTTTCATAAAAACTGGTCCATGGGTACAGTTTTGGACGCTGATTCCAATGGTGAAGTCTGTTTTTCGCCACATATTATACTTTGGCCCCTAGAGGCATTCAAAGTTTTTTTGGGGCGAAGGGGGACCCCCTTAGATTTTCATAAAAACTGGTCCATGGGTACAGTTTTGGACGCTGATTCCAATGGTGAAGTCTGTTTTTCGCCACATATTATACTTTGGCCCCTAGAGGCATTCAAAGTTTTTTGGGGAAGGGGGACCCCCTTAGATTTTCATAAAAACTGGTCCATGTGTACAGTTTTGGACGCTGATTCCAATGGTGAAGTCTGTTTTTCGCCACATATTATACTTTGGCCCCTAGAGGCATTCAAAGTTTTTTTGGGGCGAAGGGGGACCCCCTTAGATTTTCATAAAAACTGGTCCATGGGTACAGTTTTGGACGCTGATTCCAATGGTGAAGTCTGTTTTTCGCCACATATTATACTTTGGCCCCTAGAGGCATTCAAAGTTTTTTGGGGAAGGGGGACCCCCTTAGATTTTCATAAAAACTGGTCCATGGGTACAGTTTTGGACGCTGATTCCAATGGTGAAGTCTGTTTTTCGCCACATATTATACTTTGGCCCCTAGAGGCATTCAAAGTTTTTTTGGGGCGAAGGGGGACCCCCTTAGATTTTCATAAAAACTGGTCCATGGGTACAGTTTTGGACGCTGATTCCAACGGTGAAGTCTGTTTTTCGCCACATATTATACTTTGGCCCCTAGAGGCATTCAAAGTTTTTTTGGGGGAAGGGGGACCCCCTTAGATTTTCATAAAAACTGGTCCATGGGTACAGTTTTGGACGCTGATTCCAATGGTGAAGTCTGTTTTTCGCCACATATTATACTTTGGCCCCTAGAGGCATTCAAAGTTTTTTTTGGGCGAAGGGGGACCCCCTTAGATTTTCATAAAAACTGGTCCATGGGTACAGTTTTGGACGCTGATTCCAACGGTGAAGTCTGTTTTTCGCCACATATTATACTTTGGCCCCTAGAGGCATTCAAAGTTTTTTGGGGGAAGGGGGACCCCCTTAGATTTTCATAAAAACTGGTCCATGGGTACAGTTTTGGACGCTGATTCCAATGGTGAAGTCTGTTTTTCGCCACATATTATACTTTGGCCCCTAGAGGCATTCAAAGTTTTTTTTGGGCGAAGGGGGACCCCCTTAGATTTTCATAAAAACTGGTCCATGGGTACAGTTTTGGACGCTGATTCCAATGGTGAAGTCTGTTTTTCGCCACATATTATACTTTGGCCCCTAGAGGCATTCAAAGTTTTTTTGGGGCGAAGGGGGACCCCCTTAGATTTTCATAAAAACTGGTCCATGGGTACAGTTTTGGACGCTGATTCCAACGGTGAAGTCTGTTTTTCGCCACATATTATACTTTGGCCCCTAGAGGCATTCAAAGTTTTTTGGGGAAGGGGGACCCCCTTAGATTTTCATAAAAACTGGTCCATGGGTACAGTTTTGGACGCTGATTCCAATGGTGAAGTCTGTTTTTCGCCACATATTATACTTTGGCCCCTAGAGGCATTCAAAGTTTTTTTGGGGCGAAGGGGGACCCCCTTAGATTTTCATTAAAACTGGTCCATGGGTACAGTTTTGGACGCTGATTCCAACGGTGAAGTCTGTTTTTCGCCACATATTATACTTTGGCCCCTAGAGGCATTCAAAGTTTTTTGATGGAAGGGGGACCCCCTTAGATTTTCATAAAAACTGGTCCATGGGTACAGTTTTGGACGCTGATTCCAATGGTGAAGTCTGTTTTTCGCCACATATTATACTTTGGCCCCTAGAGGCATTCAAAGTTTTTTTGGGCGAAGGGGGACCCCCTTAGATTTTCATAAAAACTGGTCCATGGGTACAGTTTTGGACGCTGATTCCAACGGTGAAGTCTGTTTTTCGCCACATATTATACTTTGGCCCCTAGAGGCATTCAAAGTTTTTTGGGGGAAGGGGGACCCCCTTAGATTTTCATAAAAACTGGTCCATGGGTACAGTTTTGGACGCTGATTCCAATGGTGAAGTCTGTTTTTCGCCACATATTATACTTTGGCCCCTAGAGGCATTCAAAGTTTTTTTGGGCGAAGGGGGACCCCCTTAGATTTTCATAAAAACTGGTCCATGGGTACAGTTTTGGACGCTGATTCCAATGGTGAAGTCTGTTTTTCGCCACATATTATACTTTGGCCCCTAGAGGCATTCAAAGTTTTTTTGGGCGAAGGGGGACCCCCTTAGATTTTCATAAAAACTGGTCCATGGGTACAGTTTTGGACGCTGATTCCAATGGTGAAGTCTGTTTTTCGCCACATATTATACTTTGGCCCCTAGAGGCATTCAAAGTTTTTTTGGGGCGAAGGGGGACCCCCTTAGATTTTCATAAAAACTGGTCCATGTGTACAGTTTTGGACGCTGATTCCAATGGTGAAGTCTGTTTTTCGCCACATATTATACTTTGGCCCCTAGAGGCATTCAAAGTTTTTTTGGGCGAAGGGGGACCCCCTTAGATTTTCATAAAAACTGGTCCATGGGTACAGTTTTGGACGCTGATTCCAATGGTGAAGTCTGTTTTTCGCCACATATTATACTTTGGCCCCTAGAGGCATTCAAAGTTTTTTTGGGGAAGGGGGACCCCCTTAGATTTTCATAAAAACTGGTCCATGTGTACAGTTTTGGACGCTGATTCCAATGGTGAAGTCTGTTTTTCGCCACATATTATACTTTGGCCCCTAGAGGCATTCAAAGTTTTTTTGGGCGAAGGGGGACCCCCTTAGATTTTCATAAAAACTGGTCCATGGGTACAGTTTTGGACGCTGATTCCAATGGTGAAGTCTGTTTTTCGCCACATATTATACTTTGGCCCCTAGAGGCATTCAAAGTTTTTTTGGGCGAAGGGGGACCCCCTTAGATTTTCATAAAAACTGGTCCATGTGTACAGTTTTGGACGCTGATTCCAACGGTGAAGTCTGCTTTTTCGCCACATATTATACTTTGGCCCCTAGAGGCATTCAAAGTTTTTTGGGGGAAGGGGGACCCCCTTAGATTTTCATAAAAACTGGTCCATGGGTACAGTTTTGGACGCTGATTCCAATGGTGAAGTCTGTTTTTCGCCACATATTATACTTTGGCCCCTAGAGGCATTCAAATTTCTTTTTGGGCGAAGGGGGACCCCCTTAGATTTTCATAAAAAGTGGTCCATGGGTACAGTTTTGGACGCTGATTCCAATGGTGAAGTCTGTTTTTCGCCACATATTATACTTTGGCCCCTAGAGGCATTCAAAGTTTTTTGGGGAAGGGGGACCCCCTTAGATTTTCATAAAACTGGTCCATGTGTACAGTTTTGGACGCTGATTCCCATGGTGAAGTCTGTTTTTCGCCACATATTATACTTTGCCCCTAGAGGCATTCAGATTCACTTTCAGAATCACATTCGGACCCCCTTAGATTTTCATAAAAACTGGTCCATGGGTACAGTTTTGGACGCTGATTCCAATGGTGAAGTCTGTTTTTCGCCACATATTATACTTTGGCCCCTAGAGGCATTCAAATTTTTTTGGGGAAGGGGGACCCCCTTAGATTTTCATAAAAACTAGTCCATGAGTACAGTTTTGGACGCTGATTCTAATGGTGAAGTCTGTTTTTCGCCACATATTATACTTTGGCCCCTAGAGGCATTCAAAGTTTTTTTGGGGGCGAAGGGGGACCCCCTTAGATTTTCATAAAAACTGGTCCATGTGTACAGTTTTGGACGCTGATTCCAACGGTGAAGTCTATTTTTCGCCACATATTATACTTTGGCCCCTAGAGGCATCCAAAGTTTTTTTAGGGGAAGGGGGACCCCCTTACTTTGAATACCTCTAGGGGCCAAAGTATAAAATGTGGCGAAAAACAGACTTCACCATTGGAATCAGCGTCCAAAACTGTACCCATGGCCCAGTTTTTATGAAAATCTAAGGGGGTCCCCCTTCGCCCAAAAAAAAACTTTGAATGCCTCTAGGGGCCAAAGTATAATATGTGGCGAAAAACAGACTTCACCATTGGAATCAGCGTCCAAAACTGTACCCATGGACCAGTTTTTATGAAAATCTAAGGGGGTCCCCCTTCCCCCAAAAAACTTTGAATGCCTCTAGGGGCCAAAGTATAATATGTGGCGAAAAACAGACTTCACGGTTGGAATCAGCGTCCAAAACTGTACACATGGACCAGTTTTTATGAAAATTTAAGGGGGTCCCCCTTCGCCCCAAAAAAACTTTGAATGCGTCTAGGGGCCAAAGTATAATATGTGGCGAAAAACAGACTTCACCATTGGAATCAGCGTCCAAAACTGTACCCATGGACCAGTTTTTATGAAAATCTAAGGGGGTCCGAATGTGATTCTGAAAGTGAATCTGAATGCCTCTAGGGGCAAAGTATAATATGTAGCGAAAAACAGACTTGACCATGGGAATCAGCGTCCAAAACTGTACACATGGACAAGTTTTTATGAAAATCTAAGGGGGTCCCCCTTCCCCAAAAAACTTTGAATGCCTCTAGGGGCCAAAGTATAAAATGTGGCGAAAAACAGACTTCACCATTGGTATCAGCGTCCAAACTGTACGCATGGACCAGTTTTTATGAAAATCTAAGGGGGTCCCCCTTCGCCCAAAAAAAACTTTGAATGCCTCTAGGGGCCAAAGTATAATATGTGGCGAAAAACAGACTTCACCATTGGAATCAGCGTCCAAAACTGTACCCATGGACCAGTTTTAATGAAAATCTAAGGGGGTCCCCCTTCCCCCAAAAACTTTGAATGCCTCTAGGGGCCAAAGTATAATATGTGGCGAAAAACAGACTTCACCGTTGGAATCAGCGTCCAAAACTGTACACATGGACCAGTTTTTATGAAAATCTAAGGGGGTCCCCCTTCACCCCAAAAAAAACTTTGAATGCCTCTAGGGGCCAAAGTATAATATGTGGCGAAAAACAGACTTCACCATTGGAATCAGCGTCCAAAACTGTACCCATGGACCAGTTTTTATGAAAATCCAAGGGGGTCCCCCTTCGCCCAAAAAAAAACTTTGAATGCCTCTAGGGGCCAAAGTATAATATGTGGCGAAAAACAGACTTCACCATTGGAATCAGCGTCCAAAACTCTACACATGGACCAGTTTTTATGAAAATCTAAGGGGGTCCCCCTTCCCCCAAAAAATTTTGAATGCCTCTAGGGGCCAAAGTATAATATGTGGCGAAAAACAGACTTCACCGTTGGAATCAGCGTCCAAAACTGTACCCATGGACCAGTTTTAATGAAAATCTAAGGGGGTCCCCCTTCGCCCAAAAAAAAACTTTGAATGCCTCTAGGGGCCAAAGTATAATATGTGGCGAAAAACAGACGTCACCATTGGAATCAGCGTCCAAAACTGTACCCATGGACCAGTTTTTATGAAAATCTAAGGGGGTCCGAATGTGATTCTGAAAGTGAATCTGAATGCCTCTAGGGGCAAAGTATAATATGTGGCGAAAAACAGACTTGACCATGGGAATCAGCGTCCAAAACTGTACACATGGACAAGTTTTTATGAAAATCTAAGGGGGTCCCCCTTCCCCAAAAAACTTTGAATGCCTCTAGGGGCCAAAGTATAAAATGTGGCGAAAAACAGACTTCACCATTGGAATCAGCGTCCAAAACTGTACCCATGGCCCAGTTTTTATGAAAATCTAAGGGGGTCCCCCTTCGCCCCAAAAAAAACTTTGAATGCCTCTAGGGGCCAAAGTATAATATGTGGTGAAAAACAGACTTCACCATTGGAATCAGCGTCCAAAACTGTACCCATGGACCAGTTTTTATGAAAATCTAAGGGGGTCCCCCTTCCCCAAAAAACTTTGAATGCCTCTAGGGGCCAAAGTATAATATGTGGCGGAAAACAGACTTCACCGTTGGAATCAGCGTCCAAAACTGTACCCATGGACCAGTTTTAATGAAAATCTAAGGGGGTCCCCCTTCGCCCCAAAAAAACTTTGAATGCCTCTAGGGGCCAAAGTATAATATGTTGCGAAAAACAGACTTCACCATTGGAATCAGCGTCCAAAACTGTACCCATGGACCAGTTTTTATGAAAATCTAAGGGGGTCCGAATGTGATTCTGAAAGTGAATCTGAATGCCTCTAGGGGCAAAGTATAATATGTGGCGAAAAACAGACTTGACCATGGGAATCAGCGTCCAAAACTGTACACATGGACAAGTTTTTATGAAAATCTAAGGGGGTCCCCCTTCCCCAAAAAACTTTGAATGCCTCTAGGGGCCAAAGTATAAAATGTGGCGAAAAACAGACTTCACCATTGGAATCAGCGTCCAAAACTGTACCCATGGACCAGTTTTTATGAAAATCTAAGGGGGTCCCCCTTCGCCCAAAAAAAAACTTTGAATGCCTCTAGGGGCCAAAGTATAATATGTGGCGAAAAACAGACTTCACCATTGGAATCAGCGTCCAAAACTGTACCCATGGACCAGTTTTTATGAAAATCTAAGGGGGTCCCCCTTCCCCAAAAAACTTTGAATGCCTCTAGGGGCCAAAGTATAATATGTGGCGAAAAACAGACTCCACCGTTGGAATCAGCGTCCAAAACTGTACACATGGACCAGTTTTTATGAAAATCTAAGGGGGTCCCCCTTCACCCCAAAAAAAACTTTGAATGCCTCTAGGGGCCAAAGTATAATATGTGGCGAAAAACAGACTTCACCATTGGAATCAGCGTCCAAAACTGTACCCATGGACCAGTTTTTATGAAAATCTAAGGGGGTCCCCCTTCGCCCAAAAAAAAATTTGAATGCCTCTAGGGGCCAAAGTATAATATGTGGCGAAAAACAGACTTCACCATTGGAATCAGCGTCCAAAACTGTACCCATGGACCAGTTTTAATGAAAATCTAAGGGGGTCCCCCTTCCCCCAAAAAAACTTTGAATGCCTCTAGGGGCCAAAGTATAATATGTGGCGAAAAACAGACTTCACCGTTGGAATCAGCGTCCAAAACTGTACCCATGGACCAGTTTTAATGAAAATCTAAGGGGGTCCCCCTTCGCCCCAAAAAAACTTTGAATGCCTCTAGGGGCCAAAGTATAATATGTGGCGAAAAACAGACTTCACCATTGGAATCAGCGTCCAAAACTGCACCCATGAACCAGTTTTTATTAAAATCTAAGGGGGTCCGAATGTGATTCTGAAAGTGAATCTGAATCTGAGGCTGTCTTGACAGACGTTCTGCTCATGTGTGTTGAAAGTCGTGGTATTCAAATATGAATCAAGCTATGAAGAAATTGCGTATAACAGTACCTGCAGTTTGAATAATTTTACCGCTGATATTTTTTTTTAAATTAGCTATGGGACCTTCATTCCTCACAATATCTTTGTTGTTGTTAGTTATAGGACCCCCATCCACCTTATAAGTGCCTAAAGCTATATTTTGTGGAATGCTAGGTGTCACAAGCCGTCTTGGGGAAATGGTGTTTGAATCGTGCATGAACATAACATGATTCGTATTATGCATATACCGAATGTTCTCGGGGTAATCGCAAATATCGCGTTGCAACTCACCGGATGTGCTAGTCACTTTCTGTCACTGAAGTGAGAACAGTTATATAATACCTTACGATGCCCATAAAAATGAATACACCCATGCCTAATACGACGAGTCTTTTTCCCGGATAATGCCCTTCTGGCGTGCTGTGGAACTCCCCGCAGGGGGCTGACCGTGGTCGGAGCTGCTGCTTAGCCGGGGTCATCTGGCTCCGGCTGTGCGGCGGCTGTGACTTCGGCCAGTAAGGGGAGTAGCGCCCCCTCGGCCCCAGCTTGACGCGCGTTTGACCTGGACTTGCCTTGCTTACTGGATGGATCGTCTGCAGGATTGGCCCCGCAGGGGGTTGGCAGTGGCCTGGGTCGCTGTTGGACTGGGCTCCTTGGGCCCTCGCCCCGCGGCGGCCCTGGCCTCGGCCAGCAAGGGGAGTAGCGCCCCCTCGGCCCCAGCTTGACCCATGCTTGCTCACGATTTGCTTTTGATCACTGGATGGACAGATGGTACGGCCCGACTGTTCTTGGTTTCCGTGGTTTTGTTTCTCTTGAGCGGTCTTTGTTTGCTTTTGCTTTGCTTCTCACCGGATGTCCGCGTTTCGTTCGATCACAGCTTTCTGATTCCTTTCCCCTTTTTTTTCGTTGTTTTTTGCACCCGCAGGAACACAGCCGAGTTGGGCTAGTGTAAGGGGAGTGGCGTCCCCTCGGGTACCAGCCGGTTTTACTAGGCTAGGCGAGCCGACCCGTACCCCAGGACAACGGGATCCTGGAGGTTGAGCCCCCCACCGTGCGGAGCCAGTCGCGGTGGCTGGGCAACACGCCTCTTTGGCCCTGAGTTCTGTAAGGGCGGGACACTCAGTGGGGCGCCGCACTTGAGGAGCCATTCCCAGTCGTGATGCCGCCGGGGGTGGTGTCGGAGAGGTGTCGCCGGCGGGGTTCGGGCACTTGTGCTCGTCCTCCGTCGGTGGGACTGATCTGTCGCTGCCCCTGGCGGTGACTCGGCTAGGCGTCAAGGGAGGAGGCGGTATCCGACCGTGGGGGGTGGTGAGTCTCTCTCTCCCCCTCGGAAGGTGCCGCCAAGTCCCGTACAGTCAGCTCGGCCGTCCCAGGCCTTGTAGCGGCGCCGTTGCGGAGCGTCGGCGGCCGAGCTGGCGGAGACCAACAGACTCGCATGGATACCTTGACCAACCCCTCCTCCCCCTCTCTCACCAATCCCTCGGCTTCGGCCGATTCTCGCCCGCCGGCCTCGGCCGACGGGCGAACGCAGAACGATCTAAGACCGAAAAATCCAAAGATCCTCATCTTCCGGAGCGCAGACAGGGAGCTGAGCTCCTTGTCGCCCTTCCAGCGTAAGGATGGCTGTGACCGGTTCGGCAGTATCGTCCGCTGCGACCGCATGCGGGACGGTGCGCTTGAAGTAGAGTTCCGGAACAGCGAAGAGGCGACGAAGGCCCTATCAGCTACTCGATTTGTGTACTCCGAAGGACGTGCCTCCGGTCGGAAGCTCGTCTCTTTGTCGCTGACGGTGGAGCCACACCGCTCCAAGAACTCCTCTCGAGGAGTCATCAATTGTTTTGACCTGCGGAACGTAAGTGACGACGACATTGCGGACGGGCTCTCAGAGTACGGCGTGACAGCCGCCCGCCGCATCCTCACGCGAAGAGGCACGGTCCCGACAAATAACATCATTCTCACATTTGACACCACCGACATGCCGAACGAGGTCCGTGTGGGGTACATCAAGGTCCGCGTGCGCCCATACGTCCCGGCGCCCATGCGCTGCTATCGGTGCCAGAGGTTCGGCCACACGAAGGACAACTGCCGGGGTAGACCCACATGCTCCAAGTGCGCTTCTCAGGACCACACTGACGATACGTGCAACTCGGAGACCCCTCGATGCGTCAACTGCGGAGAGGGGCAGACACCGCACTCCGCGTATGACAGGTCCTGCCCTACATACGTCAAAGAGAAGGAGATAAACACCATCAAGGCTACCAGAAATCTGTCGTTTAAAGAGGCCCGGGAGGTGTATAACCAAACTCACCCGAAGACCTCGTATGCCCAAAAGGTGAGAGTGACAAACTCAACCGATGCCTCCCAGATGAGTGTTGCACAGCTCGTGCAGCTCCTCAAGCGATTCGGCCTCACTGTCGTAGCCACTGATGGCTCAGCGGACCCCCCGGCGCCTCGTGCGCCGCCGAGCGACACGGAGCAGGCTGCTCAGGAGTCAGTGTGGGGTCCACCCAGTCCGGCTCCAGCCGCGAGTGGAGACGAGTGGACCGTCGTCCAGCGCCGACAGGGTGGTCGGCGCCCCCCGGCGCAGGGTAAGGCGCCACCCACCCCGCCCCGCCCCCGACCGTCTACGGCGGTGCAGGAGGCGCTGCGGCGGGGGGAGGAGGAGAGGAAGGCACGAGAGGCGAGGAGGGCTCGCCTCGTCCAGAAGGCCCTCGAGGCTAAGGAAGCCTCGTCTGCCGACTCCGCCTCCGGGAGTGCCAATGCGGCTGTTGCTGCTGACACCCCGGAGACACCTCAGGCGGGGACTCGGCCCATCATGGGTCCCCCGCCGCCTCCTCCACCTCCGCAGCGGCGGCCACCACCGCCGCTGCCAGAGACGCCTGTGTCGAGGACACAGGCCGCCGCCTCGACATCCCCGTCGGGGCGGCAACAGCCCTCCGCGGCTCCAGGGCGCCTCGCCAAGCGGCAGACGCCCCCGAGCTGGTCACCTTCGGAGGGCGACGCCCCCCGGTCGAAAAGGCCCCAGCCGGGCCCGAGCCATGCCCGATCTGCCTCTGCTGAAGGGAGGCTTCACCGAGAGGGCTCAGGGCACCCCCGTATCCGGTACGGGGGGAGCGCCTCCTCGGAGTTAGAGGACCTAGTCTAGTCTTTCAGTCTAGTCATTTCCTCTTTTATCCTTTTATCTTTTTCGCGCTATTGCGCTTTTTTACCAGGTGCATTTCTCTCGGTGCTTTTTACCTTTTTTGTGGTCAGTCAGGTATCTGTGTGCGCCTTTGCCTCATGTTATACGCGCCCTTTTTGCGCCTTTTTAACCACGCCTTTTATTCTACAGTGGAACTGTAGAGGCCTCCGGGCCAACTACCAGGACCTACAGTCTCTTATCCGTTGGCGCCCACCCCTTGTTTTAGGTCTCCAGGAGACCAAGCTAGCGCCAAACGTTACCCTTGCCATCAAGGGTTACTCTGTTTTTAGAAGAGACTTAGACACCCCGACCATTGCCCATGGAGGTGTACTTTTGGCAGTGCACCACAGTGTGCCCGCACGTCAGGTTCCGCTGCAGACTCCTCTGCAGGCGGTAGCCGCTAGAGTTGATTTCAACCACCGGGAGCTGACAGTTTGTTCTTTATACCTTCCACCAGGTATAGCGCTCCCGGTGGTTGAGCTGCATCGACTTGTCGATGAGCTTCCACCTCCGGTCCTGGTAGTCGGCGATTTTAACGCGCATAGCTTGGTGTGGGGATGCGACACGACTGGCACTCGTGGTCGAATTTTAGAATCTTTTATCCGCGATGAGGCGCTCTGTATTTTAAATACAGGAAAGCGCACCCATTTTACCACGCCCTCCGGTCAAACATCGGCTCTGGACCTGAGCTTAGCTAGTCCGCGGCTAGCTCAGCTTTTTACCTGGTCCGTCCATGACGACCCACTCGGGAGCGACCACTTCCCAGTGTGGCTGGAGCTCCAGGAGTCCCCAGTGTCAGGCAACCGTCCACCTAGGTGGAATGTTCGGAAGGCCGACTGGGGCGAATTCCAGGCCGCCGTAGAGGCCACGGTTTTATCCAGAGCCGACGCCTCTGTGATGTCTACAGATGATTTTACATCTTTACTCATTGACTCCGCAAACGGATGCATACCCAAGACGTCGAGTCAGCCTCGTCGTCCTCCGGTCCCGTGGTGGACCAAGGAATGCGGAGATGCGATTCGTGCCAGGAAGCGCGCTTTTAGAAAGTTTGACCGGAGTAGTACTACTGAGAACCTCATCGCTTTTAAGAAAGCGCGGGCTTTTGCCCGTCGCGTTTTAAAAGAGGCAAAGGCTGTTTCATGGCGCACGTACGTGAATTCCTTAAACCGTTTTACTCCTACGACCCAGATATGGGCACGCATGAAGCGCATTGAAGGCCGGTTCAGCTCTGTTCCGCTTCCGGTTTTAAGAGTGAACAACACGGACATATCCCATCCTTTAGACGTCGCAGAGACGATAGGCCGTGCACTCTATCAGCGCTGCCGAGGAGAGCCGTCCTCACGACCTGCACCAGCCGCCGTGGACTTCAGCACAGCTGAAAATTTGGTGTACAACGAGCCTTTCTCTATGGCTGAGCTCACGTCTGCCATCAGCTCGTTGCGCAGCGTCTCAGAAGGTCCGGATGCTGTCCACAACGACATGCTCCGTCATCTCCCGGCAGTTGCCCTCGAGGCGCTGCTAGCAACTTTCAATTCGCTGTGGGAGACTGGCACTTTCCCTGAGACCTGGCGGGAAGCCACTATCATCCCTATCTTGAAGGCTGGCAAGTCGGGACATGACCCTCTCCACTATCGGCCCATCTCTCTCACATCATCGCTTTCAAAGCTGATGGAGAAGATGGTCAATGTGCGTCTTAGCTGGTTTCTGGAACATCACGGTGTTTTTACAAACGCCCAGTGCGGTTTTAGAAAGCACCGCAGCCCTGTTGACCACATTTTAGCCCTCGACACCGAGATACGCACCTGTTTTACTGCAAAGAAGCACCTTGGAGCATTGTTCTTTGATATTGAGGCGGCCTATGATACAGTGTTACGACACAGAATACTTTCCAAAGTACACAAGTACGGCATACGCGGCCGGATGGGCCTCTTTATCAAGAACTTTTTATCGGGTCGTCGGTTCAAAGTCCGAGTTGGCAGTTGTCTTTCGAGCAGTTTTACGCAAGAGAACGGAGTTCCCCAAGGCGGAGTTCTCAGTGTGGCGCTGTTCGCTGTGGCGATCAATGATATTGGCGACAAACTTGCACCATCCATCGGCAGATCGCTATTTGTCGATGATTTCGCGATCTGGTTTTCTGCCACGACCGCCCGTCACGTTGCCAGACAGTTGCAGCTCGCTGTAACCCGTCTAGAGAGGTGGAGCGACGACAACGGCCTTCGTTTTTCAACAACGAAGACCGTCGCTATGCACTTTTGCCGCCGCCGCTGCGACGACTTAGCCTTGGGAATCAAGCTCCGTGGACAGGTGATTCCTACTCGGCCGGTGGCGAAGTTTCTTGGGATATTTTTTGACAGTCGTTTGACGTATAGAGAACATTTTAGAACGCTTCGGGAACGATGTTTTAAATCCCTGAACGTTTTAAAATGTGTCGCCCGCACATCTTATGGCGCGGACCGCAGGACGCTCCTTCTTTTATATCGGTCGATCGTCCGATCGAAACTGGATTACGCATGCTTTGTTTACGACTCTGCCAGCGAATCCAGTAAAAAGGCTCTTGACTCCGTGCACCACGCGGCGCAACGTGTTGCCACAGGTGCATTCCGCACGTCGCCCAAGAGCAGCCTCCTCGCCGAGGCACACGAACCGCCACTATCTCTCCGCCGTCAGATGCTGGGGATGAGGTACGCACTGAAACTCCGCCAGTTCCCAGGACATCCGACGTATCCGTACGTCTTTTCTCCTGATTTTAATCGTCTTGACAGAGTGCGACAATCGGTCTCCTTCGGATTGCGCATAAAAGAGCTCTTTTCTACAGTCAACATAGAGTTCCGTGAAGTGCGACGTACGTGGGGTACGCCCTCTCCGCCATGGAAATACGCTCCAGCGCAAGTAGACCTCACGCTCTCTGAGGTCAAGAAGGACGACCTGCCGCCATGTGTGCAACGAGCACGGACATTGGAACACATTGCGTCATACGACGGTTTTATCTCGGTGTTTACAGACGGCTCGAAAACGGAGGACGGCGTCGGCTGCGCTTTCGTGGCTAGTCGCGACACGCGCACTTTTTCATTGCCTTCCTCTGCCTCCGTTTTCTCATCCGAGCTCGTTGCAATCGAGAAGGCGTTGTGTTTTATCGAGGTGTCTGACAACTTGTCTTACCTCATTTTATCGGATTCTCTCAGCAGCCTGCTGGCTATACGGAGGTTTAACCCAGACAATCCGATAGTCCAAGACATTTTATCTCGGCTCACGTCGGTGGAGCAGTCAGGCAAAACTATTAAGTTTTGCTGGATTCCAAGCCATGTGGGTATAACTGGCAATGAGCTCGCCGACGCGGCCGCGAGACGCGCGGCCGCGGCTCCATGCCTTCGGCGTTTGCCCCTGCCGGCTCGTGATTTTTACCCAGCCATCCAAACCTTCACGATGTCAAGCTGGCAGGCAGAGTGGCATCTCCAAGGATCTGGGAAGCTGCGGAGCGTAAAGCCTACCTTGGAGCCCTGGCAGTCTTGCTTCCAAAGCAACAGGCACCAGGAAGTGGCCCTCTGCAGATTACGTATTGGTCATACGTACGCGACTCATGGCTATCTCCTCCGTGGAGAGGAACAACCCACATGCAGTCGGTGTGCCGTGCCTCTCACTGTCTCTCACGTGCTTTTATCTTGTCCTCTCGCTGAACCGAACCGGACACGCTATCTCGGGCGCATCGCTCCGGATACCACTATCCGCCACCTTCTGGGTGACGGCTCACCCTGGGTTTTATCCGGCAACATTTTCTCCTTTATCCGTTCGATCAACTTCCAAGTGATTTACTCGACCTGACATTAAATCCAACTAGTCCTCTCTAGTCCTTACATCTAGTCAGTTGTCTAGGACGACACTCTTGCGCTGCTTTATCTTACCTTGCTCTTTTATATCGAGTCTTTTACTTTTTAGTCTTCGTATCTAGAAGGTTCTCTCTTTTGACACACTTGTTTTATTAAAACGACGTTATGGGCGCAAAATGACCTAAGTAGTCGGCGCGCCCTAAAGCCCCAATTAACAAACAAACGTGCTGTGGAACTAGGGCTGCAGAGGATGTATCCGATCATAGACCACTATATATCTAGTGGTCTATGTGGTCTAGTGGTCTATATATCTAGTGGTCTATATCTAGTGATATATAGTGGTCTATGATCCGATGCATCATTGCCAATGAAGATGCATCAGTTTGTAGTCAGATACCGACGGCACTCAAAGTCGAAGCATAAAGTGCGCTGCGCAAGGAGAAAACTGATTGTAATTAATACTTGGACGTATAAGGCACTTTGCGATTGCGAATGAGAGAACATTGTGCCGGTGTGACCGCAAATGGGATGGGCTGTTACTACATGGGGTGTTCAAAAAGTTTGTGGCCCAGCCACGAGGGAGCTGGAATCTCGTCACGCAATACGACCTGATCATTGTGTTATAGGATCATCACTGCCTCAACCATTGACAAATTATTTGGATGAATTATCATTTTTGGCTCTACAAGTCGATATCGTGTCTAGATAACTTTTGGAACACTCCTCGTATTGTGACTGCCACGACCGTATGTAGAAAGCAATCTCTGACGGCCGCAACCGCAGCGTCTCCACTGGAGGGAGCAGGGCTTTTAGCGCCTCTAGTGGACGGAGTACGGCTCCCAGCGCGGCGACTTCACTGGAGGGAGTTCTGCTCCCAGCGCCTCTGGCGGACGGAGTCGGGAATACGGGCACCCAGCGCCCCTAATGGAAGGAGTACGGCTCCCAGTGCAGCGCCTCTATAGTGGGCGGAGTACGGGCACCCAGCGTCTCTAATGGGTGGATTACGGGCACCCAGCGCTGCTAATGGAAGGAGTACGGCTCCCAGTGCAGCGCCTCTATAGTGGGCGGAGTACGGGCACCCAGCGCTTCGAGTGGGCGGAGTACGGGCACCCAGCGGCCAGCGCCTCTAGTGGGCGGAGTACGGGCACCCAGCGGCCAGCGCCTCTAGTGGACGGAATACGGCTCCCAGCGCCTCTAGTGGGCGGAGTACGGCTCCCAACGCCTCTAGTGGGCGGAGTACGTGCATCCAGCGCCTCTAGTGGACGGATTCGCGGACAAACGTACGGATCGGAAAATTACGTTGGACAAAAGTACCCAGTACGCACACAAATGTGTGTGCGCAAAAATACGCAATGACAAAAATATGCATCGTGAAAAAACTAACGCGACCTAACCTAACCTAACCTAATATATGTAGTCCTTAGAATCCACGTGCTTCCGGGAATGGACATTTGAATCTGTCGTTTAGAGCTAAGTGTGCCCGCCATGGCTTCTTTTATTCGCTCTGGAAAGCGATGAATTTTTTTTTTTTAGTATGCTTAGTATGCTTACATATTTTTACCTCGCGCTGTACATGACGTGGAAACCACAAGAATCCACTGTGTTTCGAATTAACATCTGTCCGTCTGTCTGTCTGTGTTACACTGTGCTGCAGTATGCTGACAGCGGACCAGTGCCCCAACAATTTTCGATTTTGATGGGAAACTTCATCTGGGTGTAATCAATTTTTCACTCATATCTCCAACTTCTAAAGATAATTTTCCATTCTCATTTTTACCCGGAAAAAAATCATTGGCGCCGACGGTCGTTGGTATCCAACATGCTACCAGTCTTGAATAGAATGTCATACTATTGGTCCTTATTTCACACTTTTGGCGTCATCGGACCGGCAATTTTCAACTCCCATCCCTTCTCTAGTGAGAATTCCCCCCTCCCCCTCCCCCTGACACCCAAGCCATAATGCCTACAATTTTGGGACACTGCAGCTGACCTGTGCTGTAGTGTAGCCACTTATTTGTGCTGCGGTGAACTGCAGTATGTATTGTGCGGTTGTGCTGCGGTCTGCTGCAATCTCCATGATATGTGGCATGAGGCACCATGTCTGAGCCTCAGTGCGGATCACTATACATTGTCCCGATATGTGATGCAGCATGACGTGGTAGGCTGAATCATCCAGTACAAAAATATAAGGCGGTCCGTCCGCTTTGCACGGGCTGCGGTACTTACCTCTAACCTCTGCTTTTCCAGTAAAGCGGACAAACCGGTCAGGGGCGCCGAACCAGTCGGATTTACCAGCCCGTCTACGGCATCGCGGCAGACCAGAAAAACCTGCTTATATAAGCTGTTGCTAGTGTTTCTAATAATAGGCCGCTAGCTGACAATATCACGGAGAATAAATGCATCATATGATGCCATTTTACGAACAGCAAAATGTCCGGCTGCATTTAGCCTAAGGTCGCCAAGTGCCAACGTGTTTCGCCAGCTAAGCAAAGCATAGGCGTTTCGGGGGTACGCCAAATTACCCCACGGTGCGGCAATTTGAACACCCCGTGACTTGTTGGAGATGTAAGACATACTATTAGGGGAAGCCGGGGGAAGCCCAGCATAGTTAGCTCTTTTTTATTTTTATTACATACCTTGCGTGCTGTATAAAATGTTGATATCTTGTTAGCTAGATAAGTTAACGCTCGCCCTGGCAGGACATTTTTCATAACACGGCCTGGCAGGGGGGGGGGGGTGTCGCATCGACCCCCCCCCCTCGCGATTGGCTCCTATGGCACCTAGAAACACCAAATTTGGTAGGTAGGTGGGCCCCCTGGAGTTCTCGCCCCTGTGCAAATTCGGTTGCTCTAGGTCAATATTTAGGGGGTTTTGGGGGTATAAATGTAAAAATTTCGTTAAAAACAGGTCAAAAGTTTTTCGCTTATAACTTTTGATCTAATTAAGATTGAGCAAAAAGAAAGGGCACCAGTGAACTCAGCACGTCAAGGCGCGTCGAATGATATACTTTTTAGCTTGCTTAAGTGTACTTAAAGTTTTTCTTAATTTTTAGGTAAGTAAACTTTAATTAATCAATTAAGTTCGCCTTTCAATTTTCTCCCATAAACTTATGCCTAATGGGGAGGTCGCAAAATTGACCTGGCCTTAGGTCACCGATATCAAAATTCCAAGACATACATCTTCTACATGCTCTTACGACTTACTCTTATCGATCGCTGAAAGCTTTGAGGTGATCGTTCAGTCGGTGTAGCTTTGACGAGCATTCTAACTTTATTCTGAGGTGAGGTCACGGTTGGGGTACTGCTGCACGTGCGCACGTGTAGGGGTCATTTCCAGATCTCAAGAACGGCTGAAACGATTGCGCTCAAACTTGGTACATGGCTAGGAACAGTAGGGTGCCGTGCAAAAATCAGTTGGGACCCAGTTTGCACGTGCGCACTTGCAGTTTGCCGCTTTCATATCTCGAGAACGGCTGGGCCGATATCGCTCAAATTTGGCACATCGCTAGAGACCGGTTAGCAAGGTGCCGTGCACAAGTCATTTCGAAGTACCTACCCCCTCGCAATGACGCTCGTGCAAGGCTCACCCTCTCCCTCGCTCCGTTTGTCGCCCCAAATGGCGTTTCACTGATTACTCTGTGCTCGAAAATAACGATCATAAGGCATACCAATAAATTCAAATACAATAATGGACGGATGACAAATGAAATTATTTAAGGATAGCCAAGTTTAGAGAAAAAGCTTGCATAGATATGGTACACTAAAAGAGTGACGATGAATGATCATTGATAGTTAGTGGCGGACAATACGAGTAGGCATAAAAATAAACTCTGAAAACAGAGCAAACGAATGTCTATGACTTGACAGAATAAAAGCTGAATGATTATTGACTGACCTAAACACAGCAATGCAGGTTATGCAGCAACTGGTTTTACATGATCATAATAAAAACAACGTATATTTTATCGGCGTCGCGTAAGTAACTGGTTACTAATTCACTTTTATGTACGCTTTTCGTATCACAGCTTTTTCTGCAATGACTCTTTATGCACTGTTTTCATGTCATCGATTTTTTCATGAACATATTTTTCTCATCAAGACTCGTCGAATGATATGCAATCCGACTTTGAAAAGGTCAGCATGCGCAGCTGCTCTCGGCGCGTGACCTTGGGTCTAGGAACTCAAACCTCATTTGATTCACTTGTAATTGTACAAGCAAAACAACGACTTTGCCATCCATCATAGTGCATCGTCTCGCTGCATGGCCGCGTTACTGATGCCGCTCAGCTGGCGGTCGGCGGGCGCGCTGGCGGCCTTCCGCCGTCGGTACGCCTCCTCCACGTCTGCCACCGTCTCGGGCATGGGCTGTCCGGCCGTCTCGGGCAGCAGGAGCGTGGCCAGGCTGGCCAGCAGCACCACGGTACCGAATACGGCCGAGGGCGCCAGCTCGTGCAGGCCGCTCACCAGGTCCACCACGAACGGAGAGACGGCGCCGCCGATCCTCGTCGCCGTCTGCAGGACGCCGAGTGCCAGGCCTCGCTGCTGGGTCGGCATGAACTCAGACACGTAGATGCCGATAATGTTGAACGCTATTGCCACCCCGAGCTTAGCAACGAGTCCCAAAATCATCCAGAATGTGCTGTCTTTCTTGATGAATGCGAGAAACATGCAGACAGATGGTACGAACAAAGACACGCACTGCGTCAGACGACGACCATATCGGTTCATTAACAGGAACACAAGCGCAGAAGGGATTTCCACCAAACCCGAGAGAGCCGCAGCCAGGTGGGGACTGGAACTCAGCTGCGTCATGTCGAATGAGATGCCGAAGTAGGATCCTGAGATGGCGAAACTGACGTAGGCGCTTGCCAACGTGTTGATGCACATATGCCGGGTTCGCACTAAGTCGAGGACTCTTTGGAAGGCGGAGGACTTGTTTGTGCCTTTCAGGGCCGCTTCTCGGGCCAGCAGACCCCTGCGCGCCTCCTCCATGAGCTTCAGTACCTCTTCGTCTGGTGGTATCTTTCGGCGATTCCAGTACGCCGCTTGACGCAGGATGACCAGCGCCTCATCAAGGCGGCCCTTAAGCACCAACCAGCGCGGCGACTCGGGCATCAGCCAGAAGTTGGGCAGGAACAGCAGACTGGGCACGGCGAACGCCAGCTGCAGCAGCCAGCGCGTGCGGATGCCGTACGACGCGGCCGCCACCAGTATGATCCCAATTGAGAACGGCAGGAAGGTAACAGTCGTCAGAGCCGCTCGGTGCTTGCAGCCGCTCAGCTCCGTCACCAGCACATACTGGCTGGCAATCATGGAAGCCATGGCGAAGCCCGTGAGTCCTCGAATCACGACGAAGCTGATGTAGTCGCCCACCAGCGCCGCGGAGAAGGAGCAGGCGATGACGAGTAGCATCACAGGCAGGAAGACGGGTCGGCGTCCGAAGCGGTCCGTCAGCTGTCCGCCGAGCAGTGAGCCGACGATCCCTCCCAGCATCAGCACAGACTGCAGCATCGACAACATCGGCTTGCGGCCGCACACCAGGTTCCACTCGGTCACCACAGTCGACTCGTACACGGACCTGTCGAACACCCAGCGAGTGCACGAGGAGCTGTTGTCGCCCAGAGGATGACACTTTGGCAAATCGTCCGGCAGTGATGCGAACGTGGCGTTCACGTCGAAACCGTCAGCGCATTTGAAAGGCGGTGATGCTCCGACAAACATCATCGACATGGAGAATGTCGGGAAGATGAGCCACATAACCGACATGTAGGCGATCAGCATCACTTGCCATCGTCCGGTACCACAGCATCGCTCCAGAACGTCCTCAAACAAGATCGAGTCTTGTGGCGCCGAAGTTGCAGCTGGGTCTTGTGGCGACGAGGCTACGATCGAGTGCTGTGGCCCTGGGGCCGCATCTGTGGCCGTGGTACCCCAGGGAGCCATCTCCTCCCCCCGATCGCTGTCGTGGCTCCTCCACCTTACAATCCCTCTTTCGTCGCACGCGCCACGGTCGCGTCGGACCGGCCTCGGCGGCACCCTGCGCACCACTGGCGTTGTGGCTCAGACGTGGTTTTCCACCAGTCCCCCGACCAGTCTGTGCCGCAAGGGCAGCGAATAGCTGCGCGAGCCACACGCCGCCAGCGAATAGGTGCACGACCGGCACGCCACCACTCCTGCACGGCGGTACCGGTAACTACAAACGAAAGGCTGTCAGGTGTTGCGAAATCGATCGTGCTCCGGTGAAATTCAACGGCACGCGCCTTCCGGCTGAATGGGTGAATGATAGCAAAAATGGAATGGTTGAATAGGAGGATGGCAGTACAGAGTGTAGCCCAAGGCCAAATAATCGCATGACGTGAGCGAAAATTAACATTTTTAATGGACCTTACATCGTTAGTAAGGCTGATATTTGGTCGTTTTTTATTTCCTTCTCTATTGGGAGCCTTTAGTAGTGTCGAATCGATTGGATTCGATAATTGAGTGCATAGGCGGCGGAACAGGGAGGGCACCGGGGCACCGTGCCTCCTTTGATTTTGGCATTTTAACATTAGCCCTAATGGGCGTTGCATAGAAAGAATGGGACCAAAAGTTGGCAGTGCCCCGCCCCCCCTTAATTGAAGGTGTTCCACCGCTACTCAATGGTGCTTTTCAAATGACCAAATAGGATTAAATAAAAGTAGTTGTTGATAAATAAAACAGGTTGATGCACTTGCCACGGAACAAATGAAGAAATCATACGTTAGTGAAAAACCGTTATCATTCAATATGATCACATGGCTCCATCTTCGCGCCTCCATGTCTGGACAATGGCCCAGTCCAGCCGTGAGACCTGCACCGGTCAACACCAGCACATGGATGAGATGCACCGGTTTGTTCTCCGGTTGGATCTGGCAGCGGTCTTCTGACGCCGGCGCCGTCTTCACCACCCGCCTCGTAACCACGGCACGGTGTAGGTACAGGTGGACCGACATTTCTGCGCCACGTCACAACCCCCCCCCCCCTCTCCTGCTGGCGCCCGGCTACAACATCACTTGACGACTGACGTCGCCGTCACAGCTCTCTGGTGACGTCATCATCACGACCTCAAGCGACATGGGGTACCTACCATCCGGCCGCCATGATTGGTCCAGCACCACTCGCTGACCACTTCAGAGGCGCACATCCGGCCCATCTACGGCGTCCGAGACTACTTCTGCTGCTCACCATGTTCCTGACGAACCAGTGATATCTCCAATCGCTGCAGCTGCTGTTGTCGATCTCCAACAACGCGTGCCTGCGCACCATACTCTCATATCTTGCTGCAAGAGTTTATTGACACCTCCTATTGTCGGTTCCAGGGTAGGGGAAGTAATGTCGCACAGTCGTCTTCCTACCCCGAATATAGACCCGTGCAGATTGCACTTTCGTCCTTGCAACATCAACATTGCAGCTTTATGATAATCGCGTAGCGGACGGGACGGCCTGGGCCACAGCGTGTGCGTGCAGAATGCTAATTACGTGCGGCGCTCCCGCAGCGCACTGCCGTGGCCGTCCTTGGTTAGCACGCTCACGCGCATCCAATCTCATCCGTCGCTAATACAGACAGTGCTTATTCAGTCGTCTTTGAACGAGGTGAGTTTGAAAGGGCCCGCTGACAGTACATTGCAGATACATAGTAAAACCTATACTAATAAAAAATAATCCAATCACGCTGCAAAGGCAAACATTAACCCGCGCCCCGTTGGGCTCTGCCGAGCAACGCGCCCGGTTGGGGGGGGGGGCCATTTTGCCCCCCCCCCCCCCCCCCCTAAGATCTCGAGAACCACGAAACATAGCGACAAGCGGTAAACGGCGTTGGATAGCCCCAACGGGGAACTACCTTGTGACCAATTTTATTAACCTAGGTCAAACCGATGACGTCACAGGTCAGGTCAAAGGTCCAATTTTCACCATTTACATGCATTTCAAGAAATGCGTTGTAAAATCGAGTAAAATGCATTTCATTGAAAATCATCGATGGGGAAATGTTCTTCAAACACATATTTTGCTATTTGAGGTCACTGATACCAGGTCAGGTCACAGAGGTCAGGTCACGGGGGGTCACAATATGAAAGTGTCGTGTGATACATGTTTTATGGTCCATTTTACATGACAAATGCGATTATGTGGATCAGGCAGCCTTTGGGGCCAGCTAAGGTCACATTTTGGTCAAGGTCAGGTCAAGGTCAGGTCAAATTTCAAAGTTAATATTTTTGCATAAAATGGGTATCGAATCGATGCAGCTCGTCACGGGGAGTTCAATGGTGGTCTTTGTTTTGCCGTACGTGGTCTAGAATCGCTAAAAATTGAGTTCAAAAATTTGACATCATCATTTTTGAACAGTTTTTTCGCTATAACTTGGCCAAAAAACGAGATATCGATCTGAAATTTGATATGTATATAGAAGAGCGCCGGGACTATCACATATATTCCGGTTTTTTCGAAATTCGGAAAAAATTTGGATTTTTTTTTAGTTTTTCTAAAAAAATCAGTTTTTTGAATTTTTTTTGGTCAAAAACCAAAAATTTTGAAAATCCGAGACAGCAGTTTTGTAGCGCCGCTTTTTGTCTACTAGACCATATAAAGAACTTTGAAATTGCTTGATAACTGTAGATTTGGTGAGCGTTTCAAGATTGCATGTTTTTTGCTCATTTTTGCTCGAACATGACCTCAGTTTGACCTCAATAACTCCTGACCTAAGGTGACCTAAGACTTGAAATTTGGTGTGAATGTGTCAAATTGATGTCCGGGAAGGTATTGAAAATTTGGCGGCGCTGCGCGCCGCCGTTTTCTTGCTATTGAGGAAAAACCACAGGGGGGGGCAAAATGGCCCCCCCCCCAACGGGGCGAGGGTTTAACTTTCGAAAAACAGAAACATTTTAAGCTCGCCACTCGCCAGTCTCCACAAATGCAAACAATGGATATTCGAGCATACCTACGATGAAAAAGATATCGTTTCACGAAATAAAAACGTATTACAACTTTTTGTAGCAGTGTGTCCAACAGCATAACCCGCACCCTGGTGGGGGGGGGGGGCTATTTTTTGCCCCCCCTCCAGACTTTTCGATATATCTCCAGAACCACTGCGCCGATCGTCACCAAACTTTCAGTACCCTCCCGGACATCAATTTTACACATTGTGACCAAAAATTTTTCCAAAGGCTATGATAGGTTGGCCGGAAATGACGTCAGAGTGACGTCATGTTCTGCCGTTTTCGACCCAAAAAAGGGTTTCGCGGGAAGAGCTGTCAGGCCTATAGCTTTGCAAATACAGAAAAATGATACAGACATAAAAGCTGTAGAATGGACAGGGCTACAAAACTGCTATCTCGGATTTTTGAAATTTTTGGATTTTGACCCCCAAAAATCAAAAAATAGATTTTTTGAATATAATAGCCAAAAAATCCAAAAAGTTTTTTGAATTTCGAAAAAAACCAGAATATATGTGATAGTCCTTACCGCCTTCTATCTACATACCAAATTTGAGATCGATACCTCTTTTTTTGGCCAAGTTATAGTGAAAAAACTGTTCAAAATTGATGACGTCAAATTTTCAAACTCGATTTTCAGCAATTCTAGACCTCGTAGCGCAAAACAAAGACCACCATTAGACTCCCCGTGACGAGCTGCATCGAATCAATACCCATTTTATGCAAAAATATCAACTTTGAAATTTGACCTTTTTTGACCTGACCTTGACCTGACCTCCACCAGAAAGTGACCTAAACCGTACCTGATGGTCTTATAACCAACACCATTGAGTTGGAAATGAAAAACTGGCCATAAAACATGCATCGCATAACCTTAGTAAAGTTGGGTTCATGTGGTGACCCTTGGTGACCTTTGGTGACCTGACCTGTGACCTGACCTGGTATGACCAGTGACCTCTAACAGCAACATATCTACTAGGCAACTGACGCCCTATCGCTGATTCCCGACAAAATGCGTTTTCCTCGGTGTTATAGCGCATTCCCTAGAAGACCCGTGAACGGTGAAACATTTCATCTTTGACCTGACCTGTGACGTCATCGGTGACCCCGAGGTCAATAAAATTTGGTTTCCTTCGACAAATTTGACAGGCCTTTCGAACGCCGTTTGAATTTTTCGGATCCGTCCAGTAGTTTCGGAGATACGAGGGGGGGGGGCAAAAAATAGCCCCCCCCCCCCCCCACCAGGTCGCGTTATAAACAGACCCCACCAGGGCGCGGGATAACAAACGATACTGGCACTGCTGTTCAAATTATATCTACATTGTTTAAAGAATCATCCGTCATGTAAAAGCTGAGTTACCAATACTGGTTAACATAACTCATCACTTTAAACATTTTCATTGGGACGCCATAAAAATGACTTGATAAGGTCATTTTGGTCAAAGGACGCAAGGACGGAAGGTCAAAGGACGGAGGGTGACTGACCGACAGTTACACTTATGAAGCTCTAAACGTGTGCGCATTAATTGATGTATAGATGAGAAGAGAGGTCGAGCGATGAAATAGCGGCTGTGTGGTTGAGGGCCTGACCGATATGATCACAAATGGGATGGGGACTGGGTGACGCTGTTGCTATCATGACCAAAGAATCTTGATCGTGACTGCCACGACCGCAGCGCACCACTGGACGGCTCCTAGCGCCTCTAGTGGATGGAGTGCGGGCGCCCAGCGCCTCTAGTAGGCGGAATACAACTCCCAGCGCCTCTAGTGGGCGGAATACGGCTCCCAGCGCCTCTTGTGGATGGAGTGCGGGCGCCCAGCGCCTCTAGTGGACGGAGCATGGGGACTGCAGACTAAAGTTGGCATCGAAAATGTTTGCATGATAAATGTACGATATGGTCATTGCATTTGGTGGTGCAAATGCAAATTTGTAGGTACTTGTGGTGTTCTATGCGCAGGACTATTCGTAAGGCATAAATTTCAATAGTCTCGCAAAACATTTGGGCCATTACATTGTGATGAATGTGGTGTCAAAACAACGTTTATACATTATACATTGTGATGAATGACTTTAAAATCGTTATGCTTGTGACAGTAAAGGACATGTTTCTCACAAAAGTATCTACAGTCTACACGCCAACGAATATAGGTAGGTAGTGACAGGTACCTACGTAGGACAAAAGTATCTACTTTGTTTTGACCTACCTAAACTCTAAAGTACCTACCTGTTTGTTGCAAATGTTCGCAAGGAGCCCACGCATTGACAAAAATATAAGTTATGCTAGGCTATCCCGCGCCCCGTAGGGCTACCGGCGGACCCTACCACCCGTGGGGGGGGGGGGGGGCGTTTCGGCCCCCCCTAAGATCTCGGAAATTTACCGGCCGATTTTCAAAATTCAAACGGCGTTCGATAGCACCACACGGGAACTACCTTGTGACCAAATTTCATTGACCTAGGTCAAACCGATGACGTCACAGGTCAGGTCAAAGGTCGGATTTTCACCGTTCACAGGCATTTCAAGAGATGTGTTGTGAAATCGAGTAAATTGGTAAGTTATTGAAAACCATCGATGGTACATTGTTCGTCAAACACATACTTCACTAGCTGAGGTCACTGATACCAGGTCAGGTCACAGAGGTCAGGTCATTGGGGGTCACCTGAGGGTCACAACATGAATGTGTCGTGTGATACATGTTTTATGGTCCATTTTACATGACAAATGCGATTATGTGGGTCAGGCAGCCTTTGGGGTCAGCTTAGGTTACGTTTTGGTGAGGGTCAGGTCAAGGTCAGGTCATATTAGGTCAAATTTCAAAGTTGATATTTTGCATAAATTGGGTATTGATTCGATGCGGCTTGTCACGGGGAGTCCAATGGTGGTCTTTGTTTTGCCCTACGTGGTCTAGAATTGCCAAACATTGAGTTTGAAAATTTGACGTCATCATTTTTGAATAGTTTTTTCGCTATAACTTGGCCAAAAAACGAGATATCGATCTGAAATTTGGTATGTAGATGGAAGAAGTTAGGTACTATCACATTTATTCCGTTTTTTTTTCGAAAGGAAAAAAATGGATTTTTGGCTAATATATCCAAAAAATCGCATTTTTGATTCTTGGGGGTCAAAACTCAAAAATGTTAAAAATCCGAGATAGCAATTTTGTAGCCCTGTCAATTCTACACCTTTTATGTCTTGAAAATTTTTCTGTATCTTCAAAGCTGTAGGCATGACAACTCTTCTCGCGAAGGTCTTTTTTCGGTCGAAAATGGCAGAACATGACGTCATTCTGACGTCATTTGTGGCCAACCTATCATAGCCTCTGGAATTTTTTTTGTCCTAATGTGTAAAATTGATGCCCGGAGAGGTACTGAAAGTTTTATGGCAATATCTCCAGCCGTTTAGGAGATATAGACGGAAAAGGACAGGGGGGCCGTTTCGCCCCCCCCCCCCCCTACGGGGCGTGGGGAGTTATGCGAGAAAAATGATTTTTAAATGACCTCCTTGTTATAAAATACCAAATGATGAGAGAACGAAATGTTTATTAATGATTATGACCACAGGTCATTAATATTATCAAAATAAGCCAGATAGAACTTTTGTAAGACACGATTTTGTCTTTATTTCATTCTCTCATCATTTGGTGTTTCATTGAAAGAAGGTCTTTAAAAAAATCATTTTTATTTTTTTCTCATGCAACTTATGCCTTCGCCCTACATACAACAAGTGCTACAAGTGTGCTTAGGCTATATTTAGTTATGAATTGTGGCTATCGCTGTTTTGAGATACATGCTTAAACATATAGATTGTCAAGTAAAGTAACGTTACACTCAAAATTAGTATCAATAACCGTAAGAAAAAGGCACTTTTCGATGAGCTTTCGGCTTACGCCTTCTTCAACTCGCTCTATTTTATTTTACTTTTTAATGCAAACACATTGAACTTCATATCAATTGAGCTCGCCAAAACTATGCGGCCTTTATACAATGTTTTGAAATATCAATAATGAGAGTAAGGTTACATTACTTGATAAGGTATTTGTTTGGTTATGTTAGCTGGAGTTCGGTGGCCTAGGTTAACCCTCGCCGGCCGAGGGGGGGGGCGGGTGCCGCCCCCATAGGTTTTTTTTCTCGTGATATCTCCGAAGAAGCTGGCGATAGAGAGCTGAAACTTGGCATACCTGACCTTTGATTCAAGCCGGATCTTTTGACACCAACTGCATTTTCGGGTCAGGTCAGGTCACTGACCTATGACGTCATAAGTGAACCTCTGCACGGTCTTCAGATGTCGCAACTTCGCAACTCCCTCACTGCCAGAGGAGCTTTCACAGGGAAATGAAACTTGCAGGATCTAGTATCCATTACGAGTCTCACAACTTGTATATCTCGGATTTTTCCTAAATGTCATATGAGGTCAGGTCATTTTCGTGACCTCACCATTATACCTAAGTCAATGGGGAAAAATAAAAACTGCTATTCGGGCGCCGGGAACGATCTCCAACTATCTCAAGCACACAGATTTGATGCACTCCTTGCAAGGTTAGATGCGTCACTTTTGCAATGTTGACCTAGCGTGACGTCATTTATGACGTCATCAAGGTCATATTAGTTTTTCGTCAATAACTCCCGAGCAAATTGAGCTAGCGAGTCGGGAAAGCCACCCCAATGGACTCAGGAAGACCTGCCGAATCGAATGATATGCAACATGACCTCTTTCGACCAACTTCGTGACCTGGGGGCGCTGACCTGACCGTGACCTGAGGTCAACACCCTTAGTTGACCTAACCCAAACAAAAAGTATATCATTCGACGCGCCTGAGCGAGGCGAACACGATACTGACAAAATCAGCGCTCTACGGCCGTTTTTTGAGAAGTTATTCACCAAAAACTAAACCGTACCTTGGGGCACTTGACCTGACCTCAGAGGTCACCGGTTGACGTAGGACCTTTAAAATCGGGTACCAATCTCTGTGTCTCTTAACAGCGCACATGCTTGTTTTTTTCCGCGACGCGCTAGCTCCACCAGGGGCGAAACAGCGAGAGGGGGTCGTACCCCCCCCCCCCCCCTCGGCCGGCGCTTATGTAGAAAACCAATAGGTCCGGCGAGGGTTAATTCTCAGCGCCCCTCCTAGTCCTTGATTCCGAAACAGCGGTTCAGAGAGTCAGTCGGCAGTTCAAACAGTCAGTTACAAGTCACGTTTTCGTCGCCCCACTCCTTCTGCGCTCGGTGCTCCCGCCTGACACGCTCCCCGATCCTCACAGCCTCTGAACCGGGCGTCCACAACAGCTGTGTCCTGCCACAGCCCGCTATATAAGACGACTGTAATCGTCTCAGACACACCATCTTACAATGGCGCTACTGGTGTTCATCTGTCTGACCGTCGGCATCGCCTCCGACTTGCCGTCCTCTGCTGCCAGCGTACTGCTACCTCTCCAGCAAGAACAACCGGCTGAGAAACATGTCTGCCCTGAACTGGCTGGCACGTCTGGTGCGCAAGAGCTGAGCGACGACGCGAAACATACCTGCCCATCGCAAGAAAACATCATTGTTCCGAAGCCAAAAGCTCGCACTACGTTCACTTCGTTCAGGCGTTGTGAAAATCTGGTGGGTGAGTCGAAAACCTCCAAACTCGTTCCTGGAAACTATGTCCTCCAGTCACCCAACTACCCCGCCAACTACTCGGACAACACCAACATTTCCTGGAGCTTCACAGTTGACGAGGACAACATCATCGGCATCGATTGTGCCGACTTCGATGTTGAGGGATACAACGGCCCCTTTTGCTTATACGATTGGCTTGATATAAATGGCAAACGTTTTTGCGGAAATAACAGCACTGTTAGGATAGCATCAGCTGATTCGCTCCATCTTCAGTTTATATCTGACAGCATCTTTAACAGGAAAGGATTCAGCTGCGACGTCGTCGTTAAGGACAATCCCTCGCCGGATGGTGGCTCGGGGAGCAACTGCACCTGCGGACAGGTCAACCGCACCACGCGCATCGTCGGCGGTACGGAGACGGAGGAGAGCGAGTACCCCTGGCAGGCGGGCGTGTGGCCCGTCTACGGGGAGCGGGTCCTCCTCTGCGGCGGTTCCGTCCTCAGCAGCCGGTACGTCCTGACGGCGGCCCACTGCGTCCAGGGAACCCCCAGCGTCGTGATGGTGATGCTTGGCAACGTTCGCGGGAATCCGCCTTCCGGTGAGGAGAGCTTTCAGGCCTCTCGCATTCTCGTCCACCCATTGTGGGAGCAGAGCAGGATCTTCCACGACTTTGCACTGCTGCAGCTGAATCGTCAGATTCCGTTCAGCAGCTACGTCAGCCCCGTGTGTCTGCCGACACCCGGGGAGACATACGAAGACCTCGTGGCCACTGCGTCGGGACTCGGTAAACTGTCCACTGAAGGACCCGTGTCCGATGCTCTCATGGAAGTCGATCTATACATCCTGGACCCCATAAATTGCGGGGCGATGATGCACCTGCTGGAGCTCCCCTATAACAGCTCGGTGGTGCTGTGCGCCGGCGGGACGGGGGGTAAGGGCACGTGCTTTGGAGACAGCGGTGGCCCGCTGGTGACCGAGGTCGACGGCCGGTTCGTCCTCGTCGGGATCACCTCGTTCGGCAAGGGCGGCTGCGCCATAGCTGACCAGCCAGCGTTCTTCGCGCGCGTCACTGGGGTGCTGGACTGGATCGTCGAAAACACGGCCGACAGCACCTACTGCTCCTAGACGCTGTGGCGGGCGCCATACGAGCAAGACAACGGAGGTGTACCTAACCCATCGGAATTCGAATGTTTTAGTGTAAGGACTGAACATCTGCAAATTTACAAGGTAATGGTGCTTCAAATACAATTTAATCCATCCCAAGAGTCTGCAATTTAATCATGGTCTGCTCGTTAGAATACACTTGCTACGCCAGGCTCATAATGGCAGGCAGTTCAGGCATTAATCTATCCTGTGACTGTCTTCCAAGAAGCACCGAAGAGAGGAGGCAGCATGCGCCTGTGTCTACGTTCGTCGGCTCGGCCGCCGTGTGTGTGCGGATGTCCGACGCAGCCTGCCGCCTTGTTGACACACCGAGTGCGACGTACGGACAAAAGCTGACTCTGGTATGGGCGTAGTCACGGCGTGCGGCTGGCCTCCCTGTCCCTCCCGCGGTGACTGAGAGGGACGCACCGCTCCCGACACAGCCGCTGTGCGTGCGGCGAGGGACAGGCCCGGCCTCGGGACAGCTACTGGGAGGAATGTGTATTATTTGGGACGAGGGGTGAACGTGTGGGGTCACAGCCGAGCGGGGGACGTGTGCAGTGTGTAATGTGCATGGGTGCACGATCCGGTGGATGCTTGAGCTCCCTGGCTAACATACACTTGTATAGTAACAACTCTGTCGCTGCATGATATCTGTCATCTGGTTTTGTGTGAAGTTAAGAACAAGCATCAGTAATCGTACCTACCAAATTTTTGCCATATTCATTTAGCAAAATTATTAAACTTGTTCTCTGGCACATATAGGAACTTGAAGCAATTACTGGCAAGCTTTATGCGCTCCAATTGTCTGTAAAATACCCGAAGTACACTGACACTGCCTTAAGCTAGGAGAGCAATGGCTAACGTTTTGAATGCGGACTTCCATGCTTCGGCGCCATAGGCGGCCGAACGGGGAGGGCACCGGGGCACCGTGCTCCCCTTTGATTTTGGCATTTTAACATTAGCGCTATGGGCGTTGCACGGAATGAATGGGACCAAAATTCGGCAGTGCCCCTACCCCCTTAATTGAAGGTGTTCCGCCGCTACTGTAATCGGCGCCTGCCGCCTACGGCTGCCTTCAAGGGTCCCAACTTCCAATGAATTATGTAGCATCAGCTGTTGATAGTAAGTCGCATAGTCCTTGCTATCGCGACATGTTAAAGATACGAGGTGCTCTTGTCGAATACTAAACAGGAACGTCCAAGAAAAGGAGGCATATGAATACTAATTCTCCGGCTCTGAAAATAACGTCGCTGCGCTATCAAGTTGAAGTGCCCCAATACGATGAGCTAAGTGCGATCTCGCGATACTCGGCAAAGTCTAATAAAATCAGGAAGCTGTCGAATTTAAGATGCTGTTCGAGCAAGTCTTCATCTGAGCAACCTATATGGATGGAGGATACAGTGCTTTCAGCTTTGTCGTATATGCAGCCCGGCCGTGGGCTGGGGGTTGGGCGGCGGTGTTTCCGTGACTGCGGCAGGCTGTTGCTGGTCCCACGGTGCCTCTTGGACTGCCTGGGGCCGGCGGTGGTCGGCTGGTGGTCTCGGGGTATGTCTCTGCCGCGGCCCCTGCTGCTGGCCTGCTGGGTTTGGCTTGTGACCGCCTTGAATTAAGTTTAAAATTGGGTTCTGCGTCATATCCGCTCTGGACACTGCGTATTTGTATGCAATCGACCCGGAATATTACATTGACTGACATATAATAGTATATCATCACCTTACATCGGTTCATCCCAAACGCTAGCTCGACCGAGTTTCGTTCTAGTTACTCAATTTCCTTGTGTTGTATACACTGCACAGCGTTATATGCCATTAACTACGGTTAGTTATAATGAGCTTCCACGTTTATATGATAAGATATTGCATCCATTTCATGAAACAAACACTGATTACGACGAGACTGTCAATCATGATTTTGAATCAATAAGAACAAGCTGCAAATACTATGTACTCACAAGTGATGTACCTACTGGCTCTAAAGACCCAGAAAAGCTGTATGTTATACACATTAATGTTCGGTCACTTTTAAGTACTGAAAAGTATGAATCCCTTCTTACCTTTCTGCACATGACGGATATACAATGGGACGTTATATGTATATCGGAAACATGGTTAAACGACGAAATTGATAAACACCGTAACATAGAAGGATACACTGCATTTTATGAAAATCGAGTTGGACGAGTGGGCGGTGGATCAGCCGTATACGTACGGACAGACGGTTTCGTCTCCACCACTCGCCTGGTCATGGAGTCTCCGACTGGCACTGAGTCGGTTGTAGTGCAGTGCAGCTTACCTTCTTCTAAAGTAACTATCGCACAGTTCTACAGACCTCCAGATATTTGCCCAGCTCAGTTTAATGAACAGATGTCTCTTATTCTTGAAACCATCACTACACCTACTCATCCAGTAATCATCGCTGGTGATTTTAACTATGACCTATATGATATCAACAACGACCATGACGTTGAAGTATTTTTTAATATGCTGTTGTCCTTTGGTTTTCTTCCCCTAATTTCTCTACCAACCAGAGAATGTGAGACTAGAGCATCGCTTATAGACAATATATATTGCAACAATATATCAATTACAAGTGGTCCAGGAATCATATATAATGATTTGTCAGATCACTTTCCAGTATTCATAACCATTAAAACAGCGAAACCTAGCAATGATAGGATGATGAATGCCATTACAGTTTTTAACTATAATAAGGTGGCTGATCTGCAAAATCATTTGCAGAATGACTTACATGACCTTTTACATGTAACGGACCCTAATATAGCATGTGAGAGGATTATTGAGTCCTACGCTGTTGGAATACGGAAATTCAGCAAGACCTTCGTGCCATCACGAAAAAATACTTCCAAAAAACCTTGGATTACTCCAGGAATTCTAACATCTATAGTGAGAAAAAATGTTCTGTTTTTGGTAAAAAATAAAACACCTTCTTACGAAAACATCACTAAATATCGCAAATACCGTAACGTGCTTGTAGGTATTATACGTGAGGCAAAGAAAGCATACATACAAAATAACCTAAAAACTTCGGATCCCAAAAAGACTTGGGGCATCATTAAAGAACTCACATCAGGTGCCCCGGATAACACCAGATTGCCAGAAGCATTTAAAACCGATAGTGGCCTGGTGGAAGGCCCTAAAAACATTGCCGAAAGCTTCAACTCCTACTTTACCAGCGTTGGAAGGAAGCTTAAAAATAACATTAACCATTCCTATAAAGATCCGATAGATTATCTTCCTAACTTTGTAGGAACTCCGCTACGTGAATTGTGTAGAACAGATGAGGAAGAAGTAAAGAAGATTGTTCATGATATGCGAAATGTGGGAGGTGGTCATGATAAAATAAATACCAAAATATTTAAATCAACATTCAGTGCTATAATGGTACAAATTGTACATTTTTTAAATCTGTGTCTTGAGAATAGTGTCTTTCCAACATTATTAAAACAAGCAGTTATAAAACCAATTTATAAAGCCGGCGACAAACATATTTTTAGTAACTATAGACCAATATCGTTACTTCCAGTTATTTCTAAGCTATTAGAAAAGATAATATATGCTCGTTTAAGCCAACACTTATTCTTGAACCAAATTATCAGTGACAAACAGTTTGGCTTTAGATCTGGCATGAGTACATACATGCCTATAGTGTTATTACAAGACAAAATCATAAGTGCGTTTGAAAGTGATTCGAACATGTGCGGCATTTATCTCGATTTACGTAAAGCATTTGATACTGTTGACAAGGAAATTCTTCTTAGAAAATTACTTCAGTACGGTATTTCTGAAGATGCCCATATGATGTTTCACTCATATCTCAGTGACCGTACCCAGTGTGTGGAAATAAATGGCATGCGTTCATCCTTCCTTCCAATTGATATTGGAGTCCCTCAGGGATCAATTTTGGGACCACTTCTGTTTATACTTTATATAAATGATCTCCCTTTGATATGTGGTGAACACATAAGTACACTCTTATATGCTGATGACACTGCTATTTTAATAGAAGGGGAAAGTGAGCATATTTTACAAACAAGATTAAATACCTTGATGCCAAAGGTAGCTGAATGGTTTACTTCTAACCAACTGTCTCTCAATGCTGATAAAACATATTATCAGATATACACGAACAAGAAACGACAACTTGAATTGCGAATCGAACTGAATGGTGTGATATTACAACGTACTAATACTGTTAAATATCTTGGTATTTTCATAGATGAGGATATGAAGTGGAGAACTCATATCTCCAAACTCCAGAAAGTACTGTCGAGAAATGTAGGTATTATGTTTAAATTGAAATTTTTCCTGGACAGTAAACATTTGTTATTACTCTACAACTCACTCTTTCTGTCTCACGTTAATTATTGCTGCTTTATCTACAGTAATACGTACATAACAAACCTAGGTGAATTAGACAAAATACAGAAGCGTGTCGTTAGATTAATAGACGGCCAATGTAGATTAGCGCACACTGCACCAATCTTCAAAAAATTTAAACTTCTTCGTATCCAGGACATCGGGCGACAACAGATGTTGTTACTACTACATAAAAAGATTCAAGGAATCTTACCACTTTCGATTGATGAATTATTTGAGAGAGTAGAACAAAATAGAAACAGTCGTTATAACAAACACTTCAAAGAAATATTTTCGTACAAATTATATAAAACACACACAATCTCATGGGCTGGTCCAAGGCTGTGGAATCAGATAATGGTCCCCGTTTACCCTGCTGTGCCTCTGGTGCCTCATTCAAAACACACAATAAAAAGACTAACAAAAAACTACTTTTTGAGCCAGTATTGATTATGTAATACAATACTCTCACATTAAGTATATTGTGGAGGTTCGTAACATTACGAAAACTATAAATCACATGGTGCACTATCATGATATCTTTACTCTTACCCCATGGTTTATTTTTCTTCACCATTGTTTTTATCTATTATTATTTTTATTATTATTTTTATTATTTTTTACTCTTATTCATTATTATTATTATTATTATTATTATTATTATTATTATTATTATTATTACTATTATTATTATTATTATTATTATTATTATTTTTATTGTTATTATTATTATTATTACTAGTATATTTTTTTTTTGTTTTCATTTCATTTCATTTCATTTCCCTCGCATACTCTACATAACCACTCATTCTCATGAAACTGATCTCCGTTGGTTGCCCAGCAACAAGCCTCGCTTAGCTGGGCAAAACAACGGAGATTCAGTAAATGACCCAGCTTGAACACTGACCAGCAGATTTGTATATAATACCCCTGAATGCATGATTCCCTTCATCTGAATCCTTCTAACACTGCTCCTGTGTGGATGTATGAACGAATGTGTACTCCTGGGAATTAGAAACTAGTCACTAACTGTTTTCAGTTATGACTACTATGCCTTCTCTTACACCTTTATACTAACAGCATGATAATGTGTCTCGTTTTTTGCTTCCTTGAGTTTGTTTCATTTCCTAGCTGGGAGTGCCGCGACAATTGTCTTCATTATTTTCCTGGTGGTGTTAACGTAAGGTTCTGTGTGTCGTTGGGATAGAGGGAGGGGGCACTCCTGGTCACCTGATAATGGGTGGCGGTGTAGAAAAAAAAAAAAAAAAAAAAAAAAAAAAAAATGTACATTCTACAATGTACAAAGCTCCTAAAATAAGAGCACGAAGCAGTGCATGTCATATGATAGGGCATACACATCAATAGCTGGAGGAATACTTACAGGTTCTAAGAAAGTTCTCGGGCTGGGAAACATTTCCTTTGATAAATAACACTGGCACAGCGAATGGGCGCCAATGCATTGCACTGAAAATATAGCCGCTGTAGGTTTGAAATATAAAGCACTGTAACATCTATGTATGATTGCTTCCTAGCCATCAGGCTATAGATCAGCCAAGCCGGAGCCGGCAACCAAATAGCTTCCAGCTGAAACCAAACTGCAATTTCTAAACAGCTTGCACCGGAGACCGATAACTCTAGTCTAGCTGTCATTTGGTGGGCCAGCGGCCTCAACACAGCCAAACACACACACAGCGTGAGACACAGGCGCAAAGCCGGCTCTGATCCGTCAAATTGTTTTCGCTCGATTCGCGCGATTCCTCTGTGGCTGCCGTCGGAGATCGGATCAAGGGGAGACAGCGCGGCGTCGGACGCGCTGCCGGGGCGTCAATCTGCCGCGGGCCGCCGGGAATAGCGGAAATTGGGACCAATGAGAGCCACTGTGCGCCGCCCTGCGGGCGAAAACAGAGCCGCGGCGCGTGCATCACACGAACAGGATCTCCGCGGCACGCCGGGTCACTCGGATATACCGGATCGGTATGTTTTTGGTCTGTTACATATGGGGTCTGTTTCAGTGGTTGATAAAAAAATCTCGTAGAAGGTTGGATTAGCTGCGAGGAGGGCCGTTTTATAGCAGCCGTGGGATAATTTATGCGAGGAAATCACCTGTTTGAGGGCTGTAACAGCTGACGATTTATGGCGCCGCAGCATTTATTTTGATAAACATTGCTATCAAACAAACAAAAAACATAGATAAATGTTGTAAATCACAATTAGAAATATCATGTCCACCTCAATTCCCGCAATCATTTCCAATTGAGCTCAAAATTTGCATTTCTCTTGTATCTTGTGTACCAAACTCCAAGATGTTTTAAAATGTTTTTAGGCTCATCAGGTCCCTAATTGTGGTCCATCTTACGATACAAGGATGCTCCAAGTCCAAGGCCACGGACAGTAGCTGCGGAACACCTTCAATTAAGGCGGGGGGGGGGGGGGCACTACCGACTTTTGGTCCCATTCTTTCCATGCAACGCCCATAGGGCTAATGTAAAAATGCCAAAATCAAAGGGGGCACGGTGCCCCGGTGCCCACCCCGTTCCGCCGCCTATGGCCACGGAAGAGTATTCTTGCTGGAGTCTATTTCACTGATTCAAGTCGGTCATAATAATAAGGAAAGTTTTGCCATCCTGAGGCTCTAAATAAACGCTTAGAGCAAACTGGCTGCCAGATTCGTGATCAGCGGCTATGAATCCATCATATAAGAGTTTTCATGTGTCAAGGTCAACGAAAGGTCATACGAGGTCACATGAGATTAACATAAAACTTGTGACCTTTTCCAAACAACATCTATGTACATATGTCATTCGACGCGGCTTGACAAGACGAACGCAGTGGGCCCACTGCCGTAGCTCTACTATCTAGGATCATTTTTTGCTCAAGCTAATTACGAAAAACTAACCCCAGCTCCGGGTCGTTGACCTGACCCCTGACTTCAGGTCACCAAAACTATTTTTCTACTAGTTTTTCAAGGTCAAACGCCACACTCCCGTACTCGTTATTTGTCTTTATCTCTAAAACTCGTGTGACTCTATTTTTGGCAGCTAGCACGGTGACGTTTGACGTCTGCGCCTGTGACACCGAAGTCTGCTGTGCAGGCGTCTAGAAAAATTCGGATTTCGGAACGAGAAATGGAATTTCTATGCCTAGGGTGATCGTAGGGCCGATAATAGCTCTTGGTTTGTGTTAGTCTCAGCTCAAGCTGCAAAATAGCTATTTCAGTTCAAAACCCCATGTTAGAAGTGGTAGGTACTAGGTATAGTTCCTTTGATGTTTTCGAGTAGAAAATGGATCTTCGCCTGTTCTGTTAACGATCACTGGATGACTTTTTATCTCTGAACGACTTGATGATTCCTGACGAGGGCCATTTTTTCCTTCCCTCGTCACGCGTCATGGAGCGCCGTGGCGATATTCTGACCCGTGTACCGCCGCAAGTGGACTCGCACCGCTGCCCCGAAGGAGACTATATGATGCCTGGCACGGCGGCCACTGTGCGGCCCGCGCTCCGTTCCTGTCTGCCCCCTGAGAGCCGGCGCGGCGGCGCCTGGCAACAAAAGGCCGGCTCCGGTCCGCCGCCGTCCTCCGGCCGGCCGCCGTCCGCCGTCCTCCAATCGATGACGCATACACCGTGAGCACTGAACAGCCTCTTCTGAGCGCATCTCGAGACTGGAGAGGGAAGCACCGGCCAACTACTTAAACTTCTCCCAGCAGCGAGCTGCAGCGCATCCCCGGCCCAACTGCTCACCGACAGATCAAAGACCTGCCCTCCTCCCCTCCCCCACCGTCACGATACACTGGCATAGGCTCCATGCCATTATGCCAATTTACCCGTTAAACCTTGTGTCATACTAAAGACGCGTTATAGGGTTTACATAGCCGTTTTCACGACGGGCTCTCCGGCGAATGCACCTGATTTGACCAAATCTGCACCTAATTTCTTTTACAGCAAATATCTTCATTTTATGAATTTACTTCAGTGTTTTAATCGATGATGCTCTCTGACAATATGACAAAGCAGGCATATAAGCAATTAGTGCAACCCTAGCTGATAGCTGCTAAGAGACACACTGAACCTGATTTGACCAAATCTGCATCTAATCTGTACCAGATGTGCACCAAATGTGTTACCATGATGGCCGTCGTGAAAACGGCTATTGTTTATTTAAATCCGAAGCGTAAACGTTCATGCATCCCGGATACACACTTGGCGCCCGCATGCTCTTCTGACGGCACTATGACGTCATAGCAAATGAAATCGACATTTAATTTGGACACGATTTCAACTAGCTATTCAGGAATATGTGTGCAAAGTGTCGCTTATGTATCTTTGCGCATTGCGACGATATCATCGGAGAAGTAAAAGTGGACAACCAGTTAGTTGCCCCCCCCCCCCCCCCCAGCGGCCGCCGGCTTAAGGTTATGTCAATAGCGAAAGCGATTAGCGGTAGAATAATGCTTCTTCTCGCCATTTTTCTACTGGTCCTATCTACCGTAGAACTCATCACTGAGTCTTTTCTAAGGCCTATATATCAAAACTTGTTCCAGAAACACACGTGAATATTTTATGCGTTTTCATAGAGCCTCACCACTACCTTTCAGTCAATTAGTCGAATGTTTATCATTGCAGTTATAGCACTCACTTTGCGCCACTCTGTTCACTGCAATTCCATCATTGTTTAGTACGAGCCGCTGTGTTGATGTGCAACCAATGAACGATGCTGCTTTAGTGTAGGGGCGATTGACTGACTTTGTCAGTTGGATTCTGAGCTTGATGGGAGGTGGTGAGGGTCTTTGGGCTAGTAGTGTTGCTGGAGTAAGGTTAGTCAATTGGTGGGAAAAGGGGGAGAAAAGGAGGTTGAGAAAAGGAGTCGGGATGAGAGAGAGAGAGAGAGAGAGAGAGAGAGAGAGAGAGAGAGAGAGAGAGAGAGAGAGAGAGAGAGAGGGAGAGAGAGGGGGAAGGAAGTGTGTTTGATGGGAGCATACAGAAAGGAAACGAGTACCTAAATCAATCATCAAATCACGCGTTACCAAATCACAATCGCTATGTGTAGCAGTATCTTTATATTTTTGTTTTGTGTTAGAGTTGTTCAAGTGCTCATTTGCATGTTCTGAAACTTAGACAGCTCTCATGTTGTGCCTTGCATGTGTCGTTCACAAATTCTACCCTGTCATTCCTGGTGATATAAATCATAGTTAGCTTATACGTTCAGTGAAAACATGTTATGCCTACCTACTTCCTTGACAAGTTACACAACTGTGTCTGATTATCAGAAAAAGCAGTAATATCATGTCATAATCATTGGTTTACCTAAAACTTAACGGACGCGCTGTGAAAACTTTTGCAAGTAGCAGCATAACTTTGTTACATCTTCCGACGTTTCGGTGATGCTATAAGCTATACGTGAGATGCAAACTTTCGACACAAGCCGTAATGAGACACGTTTGTATGTGATTCTGTTTACAGTTGGCTGTGAAATTGCTCTTCAATTAGAATTTAGAGGAGCTATATAATCCGACTGGGCAGTGTTCGTCTTTATATACAGCTGGACACCGTCATGTTAGGCTAGGTTCATCTGATCACTCCGGCATCTGGTGACTGACGCCTTTATAGTAAGTACAATTGTGACAGGATATCGTCGAGCCACGCAAAATATACTCTTATAATGTCTGCACTATCCTTCGCCCGAGTGGGGAGGCGTTTTTTTTTTTTGCCACACCTGCCAGCTTATTGCGACTGTAAAGAAAACCGCGGCGCGCAGCGCTGCAATATTTGGTATAACTTATCATACATCAATATCGCATTACGTGTATTTTTTTACCCAAGGTCACATAAGGTCAGGTCATCAGGTCAAATTGAGTGACCATGCATCTAAAAAATTGTGAATCAGTCATTCCTACAGAATACATCCCGGAAGTTTGAAACTCAAGCTATTGCGAAAGGAATCAGTACCAACCTTATTGTGTATCTCGGAATTTGGATGTCGGTGACATAAGGTCAGGTCAATTTTGTGACTTCTCCATTTTAATTCAATGGATCAAAATTAAAATTATCTTCAATTGGCCGAAAACACTCCAAACATCGGGACACAGGTGAATATGACACACTGAACCGGAAGATTGCACCTGTGACCCCTTTTGTGCCCTTGAGGTCACATCAGGTCATGAAACGGTTCAAACAGTTTTTTGACAACAACTTAAGTTGAAACACGCTAGAGCGCTGAAAACACCATGACTGTGTTCAGCTCAACAATACAAATCGAATGGCATGCAACATGACCTTTTCCGTAACCTTGACCTGAGGTCAAGTTTTTAAGTTGACCTTTTCAGGTCAACTTATAGTTCATTCGACGACAAACGCGATGCCGGTAAAATCGGCGTAATACAACTCCAATGACCTTAGCGGGGACATGATAAAAAAATAACCTAAATGATTCTGAAAGATCTAAAAGCGAGCTATCTATTGTATTTTACCGCGTCCTCCTAGTTTGCTTACTTTCTGAGATAATCTGGTGTGGCCAAAAAGGCCCCCCCCCCCCACCACCAGCCGAAGTTGGCTGAGAGGCCCAAGCGGGCGCGGGCTATAACGCTTACTAAGGGCTACGACTAATATAATTATACGACTACTAAACTACCATATCTATTTAAATCCCTCCAGTAAAGTATTAGCATATAAGAAGGTGTCGGTAAAAAAGGCATTGTTTCTCGTTCCAACTTAACTTATTTGAAAATCAATAGCACATTTTGTCTTAGCTCTGCTGTCTACGAAGGTCTATCGCAGTTTTTCTTTTAACCCGCGCCCAGATGGGGTCTGCCGAGCAACGCGGTCTGATGGGGGGGGGGCCATTTTGGCCCCCCCCCTCAGATCTCGAGAACCACGCAACATAGCGACAAGCGGTAAACGGTGTTGGATAGCCCCAACGGGGAACTACCTTGTGACCCAATTTCATTGACCTCGGTCAAACCGATGACGTCACAGGTCAGGTCAAAGGTCGAATTTTCACCGTTTACAGGCATTTCAAGAAATGCGTTGTAAAATCGTGTAAAATGCATTTCATTGAAAATCATCGATGGGGAAATGTTCTTCAAACACATATTTTGCTATTTGAGGTCACTGATACCAGGTCAGGTCACAGAGGTCAGGTCACTGGGGGGTCACAATATGAAAGTGTCGTGTGATACATGTTTTATGGTCCATTTTACATGACAAATGCGATTATGTGGGTCAGACAGACTTTAGGGCCAGCTTAGGTCACGTTTTGGTCAAGGTCAGGTCAAGGTCAGGTCAAGGTCAGGTCAAATTAGGTCAAATTTCAAAGTTGATATTTTTGCATAAAATGGGTATCGATTCGATGCAGCTCGTCACGGGGAGTTCAATGGTGGTCTCCGTTTTGCGCTACGAGGTCTAGAATTGCTAAAAATTGAGTTCAAAAATTTGACGTCATCAATTTTTAACAGTTTTTTCGCTATAACTTGGCCAAAAAAAGATGTATCGATCTAAAATTTGGTATGTACATCGAAGAGCGCAGGGACTATCACATATATTCCGGTTTTTTCGAAATTTTTCGAAATTGAGTTTTTTCTAAAAAAATCATTTTTTTATTTTTGGGGGTCAAAATCCAAAAATTTCGAAAATCCGAGATAGCAGTTTTGTAGCGCCGTCTTTTCTCTACACAACCACATAAAGAACTTTAAAATTGCTTGTTAACTGTAGAATTGGTGAGCGTTTCAAGATGTCATGTTTTTTGCTCATTTTTACTCGAACATGACCTCAGTTTGACCTCAATAACTCCTGACCTGAGGTGACCTGTGACTTGAAATTTTGTGTGAAGGTGTCAAATTGATGTCCGGTAAGGTACCCAAAATTTGGCGGCGCTGCGCGCCGCGGTTTTTTCGCTATTTAAGAAAAACCACAGGGGGGGGGGCCAAAATGCCCCCCCCATCAGGGCGCGGGTTAAACTTAACACGCTAGTGTTCAAACAAAAAATACGTTTCAGTGTTAGGCATACAGTTGATGCGAATTTTTTCTTAGAATTTCCATAGAAATGAATTGTAAAATGCAAGAAAGATGTTGTGACAAATGTGTTGGATATAACATAGAAGGTTACTGGTTGGTGTTTTAGTTTTCTCGATGGAGGCTATAAAAAATCGAATAGACATGACCTTCATTGCCTGATGTTTATCAAAGTTGTAGGTATGGGCGATTTTCAACGTTAGGAGAAGTGGTCCTTCTGTTACCAACAGCCAGTCATCAATCGTGAAAGTCAAACACTATGCGTAGACCACCTCAAACGTTTATCTATGCATACCACTGTACCACGATACACTAGTAGTGGTCTATGCACTATGGAATATGCCATGCCTCAAAAGCAGCCCTACATCATTCAAAACAAATATTTCGAAACTTTTATTGCCCTTTATCTTACGCATTACCGACCAAACCTACCTAAAATATCTTGATTAGATTGACAAGAAAAAGTATCTGGAAAACCCTACAATTTTAAGTAATTGGCCGCACTGCTAAAAGAAAGATGCACCCTTATGGCAAGCACATCCATTTGCAACTATGGCATACTGCCAGAAAATCGAAGTTCATACTTACCTTTATGGTATGCACTTATGACTGTTTGTAATAGTCGTTAAAAGCTTTACTCGCACTCTCACAGGACGGCATTTAACCGGCCGAGCCCGGACTGGGAGGGGGGGGGGGGTAGTAATCCCAACCACCTCAGCGCGGGAAAGGGGCGTTTTTCGCCCCCTGTCTAACTCCATAAATAAGGGAGCTATGGAAAAAACTTCGGCACTTTAACACGCGCACCAACGGGGGGGGGGGGCGGATATCCGCCCCCCCCTGAGGGTTTTCGCAAATAGCGGGAAAACTGCGGCGCTACGAAATTTGGTACGACTATTCCCTTATCAATTTTACACATGGTGTGCAAGTTTGAACCTCCTACCTTTAAAGGTCAGGTCACCAGGTCACTTTGAATGACCCAACCTCAAGTCACTTTTTTGCAACTTTGTCACCGTGCCAGAGCTACAGTAGATGTCGGAGGCCTTTGAAAGTCGCAGGATGTTATTAGGTCATTAGTAGCTACAATTTGTTTATCTCGGAATTTTGATATCGGTGACCTTAGGTCAGGTCAATTTCGCGACCTCCCCATTATAAGTCAATGGGTGAAAAATCAACTCCCTGTTTTTACCACTAAAACGGGTCGGAATGGCCCCATATACCATACATGACTTCATATACGATCAACCTTCACTACCTTGAGGTCTGTTTTGCTGTTCGGCAGCTGTGAGGTCATGTGACGTCATCAAAGGTCACCAAAGGTTTTTGGCCAATAACTCCGTAAGGAACAAGATACAGACGCGTGGATGGTCTCATTGTGTTCAGCTCGTCAAGACGCATCGAATGATATACAGAGTGATCCAAAAAAATTGGAACCCCTAACTTAAAATGTCTGTAAGTCAGAAAATTTTCAATTTATTGATAAATTGCAAACACCATTAGAAAGAGCGTTCAATTTTCTATAAAACCAAGTTGATTGTACTTACTTATTATTATAAATAGTGCCCTATAAAATTATAAAATTTATTATTATTAAATTATATTATTATAAAATTATCCTATAAAATTTGTGTCACGAAACTCAGTGAAACGGTTTTGAACATTATGCGCAAATCAGTGATTGACGGTTTGCTGTTCTGAAAACCATGTGGCTTGTTGGAGGTTCATGAATAAAAATAGCTCATTCACGTGCTATTGTAAGGAAAGGAAAGGCTGACAGCCTGCTGGGACCAGTTGTCCCAGAGACTGCTGGCCCGCGCAGTCGGAGCTGTCCCCGAGCAACTGCAGGCCTGCGTGACGGCCCATGGAGCTCGCGTTGAGCACATGCTGTGATGAACAGCGGAAGCTAGGACGCGTGTACCTATCTGTTCTACTATGTGCTTCTGTGTAAAATTTAATGAAATAAAATTGAATTTGGATGTGGTATTATTCGCAAAAAGACAACAGATAGAATGCTAACGGATTTCAGCGCATTGTAAACATTTGGCAATTTCGTTTCACTCAGTTTTCTGACGCTCATTCCAAAAGCTAATAGTGTGCCAATGCTGTACAACATACATGCACCAATTTGACGTGATTTTATGGAAGATATAATGCTCTTTCTAATGGTGTTCGCAATTTGTCAATAAAGTGAATACTTTCGGACTTACAGACATTTTAAGTTAGGGGTTCCAAATTTTTTGGATCACCCTGTACATGATGACCTCGAGGTCACGTGACCTGAAGTCAACCTTTGACCTTGACCTTTCGAGGTCAAAATATATATCATTCGATGCGGATTGACGAGAGGATCACGATGATGCCCTTAGTTTGCTCCTATCTTGACTAATTCGAAAGTTATTCGAGAAAAACTCTCTCCATATCTAGCGCCGCCATTTTGACTTTTTCGACCCCTGTGACGTCATCTTTGACCTGACCTGAAAATGACCTTTGTAAAAATTGTAGATCTTGACCGTGCGTATCCGATGCCGTTTACCGCTTGTCGCTATCTTGCTTCGTTCTCAAGATCTCGGGGGGGGGGGGGGCGGTCATCCGCCCCCCCCCCGTCGGTGCGAAGTTGGCGCAAACCCCCGTCGGTGCGCGGGTTAAAGGAAAGGCTTTAGGAAACGATTCGAAAACACCTAAATTCCTCAGGTGGATTTTCAAGGCTAGAGGTCAAGTCAACGGCAAAAGCTGGCGTATGTGTAGTGATCTCAAATTAAGTGTTTCTAGCGCCGGGGATTCTGAATATGCCAAGCTGGGGGGGGGGGTGAGCACCCCCGAGCACCCTACTCGGCTCCTGGGCCACGTAGCGATACACAGAAGGCGGCGCTCGAAAGAGCGTAAAAAATAATGACGAAATTACTTCGGTCACTTTTTTGGTCAGGTCACAGGTCATTGAAGGCAGAATTTCGCCGATTTTTAGGTCGAATGTCGAAAACTTTCAAGAAGTCTACGCATAACTCGGGAATCGAAGCTACAGCGCCGCAGAAAATCGCATTTGATAGCCCTATTAACGCTCTTCTGAGTAATTCACTCAGATTTCACCTTAAGTCCACCTTAAGTTTTGCCTGCAGGGGCAAAAACTGCCAAAATACATGATTTTTGCGGAAAGTTTTTCTGCAATAGCCTTTGACTTAAGTCTTGCACGACCTCAGTTCAAGGGCATGACCTGACCGGAAAGGGTCATTTTCGTATCAGTCGATCCGTATCGTCGAGCTGAACACATCTAAGGCGTTTTCATTGCTCTAGCATGCCTCTATCAAAAGTTATTCGCGAAGACTGTAAGATACCATTCGTGACATGAGATGACCTCAGGGACATAAACAGGGGTCACGGATGCTTATAGTCATGTTCAATACATATATATCAAACTTTCTTGTAAGTCACTGTTGTGTTTATAATGAGTGAGAGTGTTTATAATGACTTTTTTCCGAAAAAGGCGCCTATCAATTTTCTCTCGTTGACTTATAATGGCAAGGTCGCAAAATTGACCTGACCTTAGGTCACCGATATCAAAATTCCAAGATATACATATTGTACAATGTACATACTGTTACTCATATCAATCGCTGAAAGTTTCAAAGTGACCAGTCAATCGGTGTAGCTATGGCACACGTTGAAACTTGTTATGTGGTGAGGCCACTTGAAGTGACCTGGGCCTCGTTTCATAAAGCGAGT
>NW_024883294.1:102500-109314 GCF_019059575.1 Amphibalanus amphitrite
CGCAATGCCAGCACACTGATTTACCCGATGGTTCCTACCAGTGTCTGTACGTGGAGAAAATCTGTGCGCCCAAAGACGGGTTTTGGGAGGTTCGTCCTGGGTTCCTTCTTCCCGAATGGATGTCCTGGTCGGCAGATATTTATTTTACCACCTACAAGAAACTCAAACCTGGAACACTGGAACTGAAGATGAACGTCACACTAGGCAAGAATGCCCAATGGGAGCTGCGCCTTTGTGAGGGTTACCATGGCAACGCTGTCAAATTTCTCATCAGGGAAAGCGACAAGACTGTGGAGATTTCCCTCCCTTCCGGGGAGCCACAACACATACCAAACGTTGGTTTTATAAACAGCGTTGACCAGATACCTTTGAAAATCACCTGGAATAATGACACCGTCTCCTTTGGGCGCACGTACGAAACTCCGCTGCTCAGCTTGCCCTTCGACCCTAGTAGCTACACCTTCGAATACGTAACCGTTCGCAGCTCCAAAAACGTGTCCTTGATGACGATCCACTCCAACGTAGCTGATCCGTGGCTGTTCGAAGAATCCGGCATCACTTCGGACCCAGTCTGGGAACTGAGCGGTCCGTGGAGTCCCAGCGAATCCAGCCCTCTCGTCACTCGCTGGGTAGAGTCTCCCGCAACAGAAATCGACGTCACTTTTGATTGCATGGCCGACGCCAGTTGTCACGTGTTCCTAGATGATGCCGATTCGCTACAAAATGCCCGATTCAAGATATTTATTGGAGGATATGACAACACAGCCTGTGGTATTGTTTTACAACGCGTGCCTACTGAAGGCTACCAGGAATCTGAACGTTGTAAAACCAACTACTCGACGCCCGTTTTATACCCTAACCACTACATTACATTTCATGTTTTCTTCAGCCAATTTCAAGTAACCGTTGACAGAAATGGGGTGCAGATTATGTCCTGTCCCTTCCCGACAGCATGGCAGTCTTATTTAACGAATATCGCTCGAGTCGGGATCGGAAGCCACTCGCTGTCGGACATTCCAAAACGAGTGCGGCTGGTAAAGTATGACGCGGCGTGGGCTACTGATACATGGAAGGCCACGGGCGCAGGCTTCTCCAGCGGGGCACTTGTCTAGAGACAGGGGTCGGCAGGTCCCCAGGGTGGTGCCCCCTAATCGGGACAGGACCATTACCGCCACCTATCAGACCCCATTCCTTACACGGCAATGGTCACTGATATTCCATCGCTTTCGGGGGCGCTATTTTCTGCATACCAAATGCAACACAGTTAACTCTTACACCTATACAAGGTGGGGGGGGGGGGAGGGGGTAGAATGAACCCTTTCTAAAAAGGATGAGCCATCCCGGTTTTTACAAATTGGGTATTCGGTTAATGAGTAGCGTATCACAACTAATCGCTCAGAACTACCCGAGCTGATCATTTTTTACGGCTATCTAAAATTTGCATGAACCCGATTTAAATGACCTTCACTTGCGACCTCTTTCTCGAGACCATGCCAGATGAGAATCTCAATTCCACGCAGCTCACCTTATCAATTCGTGCGGTTCATGAATCCTAAAAAGATTATGGTTTTCCCGGAGACCCTCATTACCCCCGCCGAAGGGTTCAGTTACCCCCAGTGGGGGCATGCCCCACCATTTGCTGACCCCTGGTCTAGAATTAGATGTTGGTAATGACCTCTTGACTTAGCCGAAGGTATGAGCATATAATGACCTTGAATATACTTATAGCATACATAGATCAGAGATTTGATAGATATTGGTGCCGGCTAGTTGACCCTATCAGAATTGGGTTAGATGTTGGCAATGACCTCTTGACTAGTCATAGGCATGAACCTCTGACATTTAAAAACCTTAGGCATAAGCCTCTAACAGCCTTTGACTAACGTTAGGCACTTAAGCACCATTTTTCGACAGTCTAGGCTCGATTTTAGATTACACTGCGTGTGCGGCTTACATGAAGTGCCGTTAGCTGTTCAGTGCTCTATGTATTAGATTCTAATAGCCTGACTAGTCTTAAAATGGTAAAGGTGTGACTTCTTTGGTAGGGTTGCCTTATTGTCCGATCTATGAAATAGTTGCTATTTTTTATGCCAGCTATGAACTATCCTGACGGCCCGAAGGCCCCAATCCCGATACACTTGACCAACTGACAATTCCCAGGCGTAAATGTCCGTCTCTTACACACCAACCGCCAAAGTACGTGAGATAATACTAAATACAAACCAATATTGCAAACAAAAATATCAACTTTTGACCAAGCTCCGAGATTCTGATGATACAAGTATTCACAATACCAACAAGATACCAAAAGCGTAAGGATAACGATACGAGATACGAACTTTGTATCGGTTAGGTATCGGCATCGCTGTACCGAAAAGTTATCCGATTGACATGTCTATTATAGTAGATGCTGAGCGTATAGGAAGGCCTTCAATTAAATATTCATTTGTTCTAATCTAAGACTGAAGCTATATATTTAAAAATTGAGGTTTCGCCAGACGTTTCGCATTTATTGCTTATTCTTGGGCATATGCAATAAATGCGAAACGTCGGGCAAAATCTCAATTTTTCAATATTTAGCTTCAGTCTTAGTATAAAACAAATGAATACTTAATCTAAGACCTTCCTATACGCTCAGTAACACTTGTCAATTGATATATGTATACCTAATATGTCTAGTAGAGTTGGACGCAGCTGTCGTTTTTCTTGTTAAAATTGTGAAAAAGACTAGACTCCTTTACTGTGTTTGTAAGGTGAGCGCACCTGCGCATATGTAGGTAAGCCAGTAGTTCATGTAAATATTTGAACACAGGCGCAAGGCCAGAACGTCATAAACGAGGACTCACTCTGTGCTGTGGTAACCCGCGCACCGCTGGGGGGAGGGGGGTCCTGGATTTCCACGCGCTGCTGGGGGGGGGGGCGTTTGAACACCCATCTAACTCGGCTCCTGGGCAACGTAGCGATACGAGGAATGCGGCGTTGGAAAGAGCGTTAAAAACAATGACAAATTGCTTAACCCTATTCCTGGCGCCCCCCCCCCCCCGAGGTTTTTTGGTTATATCTCCCAAACGCTTTGAGCTAGGAAGCTCAAATTTTCTGACTTTTTCTAAAAGGCTTTTACGCAACATTTCTGAAAATTTTGAGTTGATCTGACCTCAGGTCAGGTCACCAGAGGCGGTTTGGTGACCCTACCTCAGAAAAGTTTGCAATCACGCCAGAGCTAGAGTTTTTGACCGAACAATTTCTTCTCTTCAGGCTTTAGTTAGGGTACCAGTATGTGCAATTTGTATATCTCAGAATTTTCATATCTGTGACCTGAGGTCAGGCCAGACTCGTGACCTTTACATTGCAAGCCTATGGGAAAATATTGAAACGCCTCCTGCTTCGTGTAAACGAGTCAAAACCACCCAGTTCTTTCAGTATTATGGAAGATTATCTCATCGGTGATGATCCTGGTGCCGCTAATTGACAGGGGCACCGGCAAAGGTCATCTGAGGTCATGTGACGTCATAAATCGTTTTTTCTGTCAATAAATCACGACATGATGGTGCTAAAGACTTGTAAGTGGTACCAAACTGCTCGCCTGGTCAAGGCGCGTCGTTTGGTATGCAGCATGACCATACCCCACAACCTCATTGATGAATGACCTGACCTTGACCTCAGGTTAAATTTTAAATTGACCTGTGAAGGTCATCACACACTTATTTCGCATCGCCTCGGCGAGAGCAACAAAAAATGTATTGGTTTTATGTCTCTATGTTCCTTAGTTTAAAAGTGATATAGGTAACTAATTCCAAAACATTTTATCGTTGATGACCTCTGGTGACCTCAATATTGACCTGACTTGAAAATGTTTTTTGTAAAAGTTGTAGATCTTTAAACGACCTATCAAACGCCGTTCGCCGTTTGTCGCTGCGATGTGTAGTTTTTGAGATCGGAAGGGGGGCCGAATCGGCCCCCCGCCAGTTTCTTGTCCCGGCGGAGCCCGCCAGGAATAGGGTTAAGTCACCTTTTTGGTCAGGTCAAAGGTCAGGTCACCGGAGGTCGTCAAAGGCAAACTTTCGCCGATTTCCAGGACGAATGTCGACAATTTTCAACAAACCTTAACCGACGCACAACTCGAAACTAACGGAGCTAGAGCGCCCCTGAAAAGTGTTTTTGATAGCCCTTTTAACCCGCGCCGGGCCGGGGGGGTGTTTGAACACCCCCCCCCCCTTGCGGTTTTACGTAGATATCTCAAAAACGGCAGCGCGGAGCGCCGCCGTTTTTGGCACACCTGTTTGTGCATCTTTTCCGCACATGTTGTAAAAATTTCAGACCCAGGTCACCTTAGGTCAGGTCACCAGGTCACGCCAAGTGACCTCAACTCAGAAAAAAAGAATGCTCGTCATAGCTACACCGACTGAACGATTGCCTTGAAACTTTCAGCGATTGATTAGAGCAGCACTGTCTATAAAATGTATATCTCGGAATTTTGATATCGGTCACCTAAGGTCAGGTCAATTTTGCGGCCTCTCCATTATAAGTCAATGGGAGAAAATTCAAAAGCGTCTGTTTTGCACGAACGCTATTCTAAACACTCTCAAACATCGAGATGTAGGTAAAATAGACACACTGAACCAGAAAATGGCAACTGTGACCCCTCGTTATGTCCCCGAGGTCATCTCAGGTCACGAACAGAATCTAACAGTTTATCGATGATAACTTCTGATAGAGGCGTGCTAGAGCGCTGAAAACGCCTTAGATGTGTTCGGCTCGACGTTGCAGATCGACTGGTATGCAACATGACCTTTTCCGGTCAGGTCATGACCTTGACCTGAGGTCAAATTTTCAAGTTGACCTTTCAAGGTCAACTTATAGTTCATTCGACGCGTCTCGACGAGAGGAACACGATGCTGGAAAAAGTAATGTCATAGCTCTTTTGAGTCAAAAGTTATTGCCGAAAAAACGTTTTTCGTAAAAACGGCTATTTTTGGAGTTTTTGCCCTCTGGAGGCTAAACCGTTGACCTGAGGTCAAATCTGAGAACATTACTCAGAAAGGTCTGTAAAAGGGCTATCGAATGCGCTTTTCCGCGGCGCTGTAGCTCTATCGGTTCCCGAGATAGCCGTTGGCAGTTTCCAAAATGTTGAAATAGTGAACATTTTACCTTTGGTGACCTCTGGTGACCTGACCTTTGACCTGACCCAAAAAATGACCGAAGTGTTTTCGTCTTTCTTTTTGACGTTCTTTCGATTGCCGCTTACCGCGTGTCGCTACGTGGCCCAGGAGCCGAGTTAGAAGGGGGGTGTTCAGACCCCCCCCCCGCGGCCCGGCGCGGAATCTCAGAGCACCGGCCCGGCGCGGGTTAACCCGCGACCTGGTGGGGGGCTATTTTTTGCCCCCCCTCCAGACTTTTCGATATATCTCCAGAACCGCTGCGCCGATCGTCACCAAACTTTCAGTACCCTCCCGGACATCAATTTTGCACATTGTGACCAAAAAATTTTTCCAAAGGCTATGATAGGTTGGCCGGAAATGACGTCAGAGTGACGTCATGTTCTGCCGTTTTCGACCCAAAAAAGGGTTTCACGGGAAGAGCTGCCAGGCCTATAGCTTTGCAAATACAGAAAATTGATACGGACATAAAAGCTGTAGAATCAACAGGGCTACAAAACAGCTATCTCGGATTTTTGAAATTTTTGGATTTTGAACCCCAAAAATCAAAAAATATATTTTTTGATATAATAATCAAAAAATCCAAAAAGTTTTTGAATTTCGCAAAAAAACGGAATATATGTGATAGTCCTTACCGCCTTCCATCCACATACCAAATTTGAGATTGATACCTCTTTTTTTGGCGAAGTTATAGCGAAAAAACTGTTCAAAATTGATGACGTCAAATTTTCAAACTCAATTTTTAGCAATTCTAGACCCCGTAGCGCAAAACAAAGACCACCATTGACTCCCCGTGACGAGCTGCATCGAATCAATACCCATTTTATGCAAAACTATCAACTTTAAAATTTGACCTTTTTTGGCCTGACCTTGACCTGACCTTGACCTGAACTTTACCAGAAAGTGACCTAAGCCGTACCTGATAGTCTTATAACCAACACCATTGAGTTGGAAATGAAAAATTGGCCATAAAACATGCATCACACGACCTTAGTAAGTTGGGCTCATTTGACCTGACCTGTGACCCTTGGTGACCTGACCTGTGACCTGACCTGGTATTGTCAGTGACCTCTAATAGCAACATATCTACTAGGCAACTGACGCCCTGTCGCTGATTCTCGACAAAATGCGTTTTCCTCGGTGTTATAGGGCATTCCCTAGAAGACCCGTGAACGGTGAAACATGTCATCTTTGATCTGACCTGTGACGTCATCGGTGACCCCGAGGTCAATGAAATTTGGCTTCCTTCCGCAAAATTGACAGGCCTTTCGAACGCCGTTTGAATTTTGCGGATCCGTCCAGTAGTTTCGGAGATACGAGGGGGGGGAAATAGCCCCCCCCCCCACCAGGTCGCGTTATAAACAGACCCCACCAGGGCGCGGGTTAACTCTCTGAGGGTCTGTTCGAGTCGCACTTCCTAAGAACTCTAAACTCCTCCAAGATTGCTTCCCTGTTCCAGTGGCAGCTCTAGCCCCTATCAAAGCCAAGGAGGGCCCTGCTCCAACCTCCTCTATGTTGCTCTGGGAGGATTCTCTGAAAGTTTCAAAGCGATCGGTCTCTCGGTGTAGCTATGGCAGACATTTATTTTTTTACTACGCTGGTCACTTGACTTGACCTGGCGACCTGACCTTAAGTGACCTTACCTTGGTCTTAAGTTT
>NW_024883295.1:0-103800 GCF_019059575.1 Amphibalanus amphitrite
GTGTTTTAAAACCAGTTAATGTGCCCGACTTTATAGATGGCTGACCAGGAACACGGTTCTGGCATTTATTTTTCATTAAACATCTTAGGCTTTCCCATATTCCAACACAAACTTTCAAATATGTTGACGTCACAGCTCAAAATTACCTCCTTCCAGGCCACATTACTGTCATAAAGCTGTTCTGTTACTCTGTAGGCACCACAACAAGTTCAGACCAAGTTTTAAGCGATTTTTCAACGAACAAACCCATTTAAATCAGAATGACTAAACGAGGTGACGTCACACAACGGTCGCTCCATGTTGAAGATAGGGCCTTGTACAAGGCCCCATTTTCAAATGAAGGAACGAATTTCTTCAACACCAAGAGCCGCGGGGGTTGCAACCTAGATAGATAGTGGTTTTGAACCTCGCCGCAAACTTGGCTATCTCAACTCAAACCCCATGTTAAAGGTGGGATAGTCCCTTTAACTAATAGCTATAAGTTTGATTGTCGTTTTGAAATCATAAACTCATGAATCGCGCATGATAATGCATTTTATTGCAAGTTTAAGATATGTAGCCCACGTCAGTCTTAAAATGTTGACTATTGAGGGCTAGTCTTACATTTCAAGTAAACAATTTACCCACGACATTGAATGGTCAAATCTTAATGCTCGTAAACAGCTAAACATGAAGTGCTTATGACATCCTGTCGTGCCGTCAATAGTATTTAAACAGGCTGAGAGAAGATTTAATACACTAACCCCACTCGCTCATCGTTGCTCCCTCACTCACATTTCGACGATATCGGTAAAGCTGTTTCGCATGAAGTCCCAGGCGACGTATCTGCCGACAGTGGTGCTGGACACGGCCTTGAAGGCCATCAGGCCGTGGTGCACCCTCAGACCCGAGTCGGCAGCGGTCAGCCACCCCAGCATCCTGCGGGAACAGACCGGTAGGTACAGAGTGTGTGAAACGAGACGAGAGGAGAGGAGAACAAGGAACACATGTAGAGGAAAAAAAATGGAGTGTGACCAAAACACCGTGACCAAATCTAGGTGAACACTAAGCATTTGAAAGAAAGTTCCTTGAGACTTCGACTTGTTCTTGTATTTAACCCGCGACCTGGTGGGGGGGGGCTATTTTTTGCCCCCCCCCCCCCCTCCAGACTTTTCGATATATCTCCAGAACCGCTGCGCCGATCGTCACCAAACTTTCAGTACCCTCCCGGACATCAATTTTACACATTGTGACCAAAATTTTTCCAAAGGCTATGATAGGTTGGCCGGAAATGACGTCAGAGTGACGTCATGTTCTGCCGTTTTCGACCCAAAAAAGGGTTTCGCGGGAAGAGCTGTCAGGCCTATAGCTTTGCAAATACAGAAAAATGATTAAATCATAAAAGCTGTAGATTGGACAGGGCTAAAAAACTGCTAAAAAACCCCGTAGCGCAAAAACAAAGACCACCATTAGACTCCCCGTGACGAGCTGCATCGAATCAATATCCATTTTATGCAAAACTATCAACTTTAAAATTTGACCTTTTTTGGCCTGACCTTGACCTGAACTTCACCAGAAAGTGACCTAAGCCGTACCTGATAGTCTTATAACCAACACCATTGAGTTGGAAATGAAAAATTGGCCATAAAACATGTATCACACAACCTTAGTAAAGTTGGGCTCATGTGACCTGACCTGTGACCCTTGGTGACCTGACCTGTGACCTGACCTGGTATTGTCAGTGACCTCTAATAGCAACATATCTACTAGGCAACTGACGCCCTACCGCTGATTCTCGACAAAATGCGTTTTCCTCGGTGTTATAGCGCATTCCCTAGAAGACCCGTGAACGGTGAAACATTTCATCTTTGACCTGACCTGTGACGTCATCGGTGACCCCGAGGTCAATGAAATTTGGTTTCCTTCGACAAATTTGACAGGCCTTTCGAACACCGTTTGAATTTTGCGGATTCGTCCAGTAGTTTCGGAGATACGAGGGGGGGGGCAAAAAATAGCCCCCCCCCCCCCCCCCCACCAGGTCGCGTTATAAACAGACCCCACCAGGGCGCGGGTTAACTTAGGATGAGCAAATAAGGAACCGACCAATTGATCTCCAGGTAGTTGATATGAAAATATCTATATCAAGTCCTTTCCGTGGCCGAGTGGATAAAAGCGCCGGAATTCGACGCTTAGCCGGAAGTGAGAGCCCGGTTCAAGCCCCGGTGCGGGCGGCCACATTTAGCTCCTACGTGTAATGGCGTGCGTGTCTGTGGCAGGGGCCGCACGGAAGTCAGGTAACGTGAGTGAGCGGAGGGGACCGTGTCCAGTCGTGAGGGCACGTTAAACGTTCGGACAAAATTCTGCCATACAACTGGAATTGCGCGATCGGGTGGTGGGTTCAGGGTCAGCACAACAAGCTATGCTTAGTGCGGGCTCTGATTCCTCAAATCCGCCCATTCAGCCATTCGGACTAAATTTATAAAAAAGTAACACCAAACTATACGTTAAAGCAGCACCATTAAATCAGTTTTCTTCTACCAATAAATTGCAGATACAAACCTGTTCAATAGCCATATTTTATTTGTACAGGCAAGCGCCTTGAGCAGCTTTTGCCTTTCGGATTCGACGTTGGACTCGTTGAAGCGTCTCCAGACGAACTCCCATTCGGTGAGACCTCCCTGATGCAGAGCCGTGCAGAACACGCTACTGCGGATGTTGACCGGTATGATGCTGTGGAAAGAAACGTAGAGGCGAGTCAGGGTAGGAAACGGGAAAAAAAACGTTAGCATATCGCGGCATACATATTGGCATACCAGTACGAAATACAGACTACATTAATACTTTGCAAAAGAGGCAACGCACTTTCCTTTTTAAGTTTTTTTTTTAACTAGTATATGCCAGCTTTGTAAGAGATTCTTTCTTTAGACGGAGGTATATTCCAGACAATCATGTCACCACTTCGGCATTTCACTCATAAACACCTGGCGTTGTCGGGGTCTTCCATCCAGCGTTTGAACATGTTTACTGCCTTGCTGATACAGTCCGGGTGACCCATGGAACATGCCCATACGACCACGTGATTCCGAGTCAGGTGGTCGATATGTGAGTCACTGGGACGCTCTTCGAATCCGATGCGGTCATACAGAGGACCGATCAGCTTCAACACAAACTTCTGCAAAATATAAGTAATCGGTAAATAGTGGAAATTGCTTCAAATAACGAAATCAATAAAAATGACGATTAATCGAAAATATATTTGGATCTTCCAGTAGCATAAAATTTCGGCATGAAGTTCCGTAAATCTGACCTTTGCATAAAAGGTTTGTTTTAAGTTGCAGATGACAGGAGGCCTACGGCTACCTTATAGCTTTTACTTGTCTGCAAGCCAGCGGTACAATGCATTCCATATGTCAGCAACTCTTCACTCTGTGATTTGCACCTACCCACCTGGAACGCGCCGTAGCCGGCCGTCCGCCTCAGCTGGGTATTGAGGAAGCCCAGGTTGTTGAAGGCGGCGTCCCAGGGCAGGAAGTCACGCTCCCGCTCCAGATAGCTGACCAGCGAGAGAGCCGTGCTGTAGCTCAGCTGGCCAGCCCGGGCCAGGTCCAGCGCGTCATCCACCAGCTGTTTGCACCAGGTCAGGTCAGGCATGGCACATTATCCACCAGCTGCGTGCACCAGGTCAGGTCAGGTCAGGTGAGGTCAAGCACAAAATCCACCAGCTATATGAGTAAGATCCTGGCCTAATTGTCGGGTTGATTTTACTTTGTTAACCCTATTAGTGGCAGGGGGCGGGGTTTCATCCACCCCTCAGGATTTTCGAGAATATCTCCGAAACCGCTGAAGCTACGATGCTGAAATTTTCTGACTTTTCCTAAAACTAAATTGGGCACATTCCCTGAAAATTTCAAGTTCATAACTTTACCAGGGGCGGCTCCAGAGCACTGGGAATTGGGGGGTCCTATTCGTGAAGCGAGTCATTTGGGCGAAGATCACGATGCTGATGTATTATAACTGTATGCACCAGTTTTACGAACAGTGGATGAAAGGTATCATGTGATAACAACATATACAAAGTTATTGTGCATCCTCTTTTGACACGTTTTTGCTATAATAGGCGGATCCAGGCGTCCAAAAATGGGGGTTATGTTTTACCTCCCAACATAGGTGCCCTGACACCGCCTATGCATGACCAATACAATTGTAGTCGTTCTCTCATAAGAAAATTGTAAAGGCCGCCGTCCACTGCGACGGAATTCCGTCCGGAGTCCGTCCGGAATGTCGCCGCACGCTTGCCGCATCCGGTCCGGATGCGGTCCGGATGCGGAGAGCTAATAAATGTTTCCTATCAGTTATTACCAAATAAAATATTGCAAGTAACCAGCAGCGAATACTCTTGCCATTCTAAGGAAATAATTTTTACTTACTTCATGATGATCGAGTTCCAATTCTTCGTACAATTCACAATGTTTGCCTCCGATACGGCCCCAAACCACGTCTGTTCCGGACGTTCCGGATGCGTTTTCCGCAGAAAAGTTCAACGCGTCGGACATCACTCTTCCGTCTCCGTAGCAACCGCATCCGAAACGCATGCGGAGAGCTGACGGAAAATCAACAGCTGATTGCCGTTCGGATGCGGTCCGGACGGAGCGCACACGATTTCCGTACGGACCGGATGCGCCCATAGGGTTCTGTGTTAAATTCCGTACGGACCGCACGCGTTCCGCACAGTGGACGGCGGCCTTAACATATCAAGACCATTACCATCCCTTTTAGAAACAGTACCAACAAAAACCTTATTTACTATACTTTTTGTGTACCCCCAATCTCAATGATCTGTATCCGCCTATGATTTTTGAAAATGCATATTTTTAGGATCCATGTGAATTCCTGGTTCATTCTCTATCGATCGGCAAAAGTTGCGTTAAGATTGGTTCAGAAACCTGGCCGTGATAAACAGTCTAAAATGTATCTGCAATTTGCCCGTTTTTACCCCCCTCTACCCCCTATTGACATTTTCTTAATTTTTATTGATTAGAAATGTAGATCACGTTGAGCGAAATCGAATGCCGTTTGAATTTTGAAAATCGGCCCGTTAGATCTCGAGATATCAAGGGGGGGTCGTAAACAGCCCCCCTGCCACTAATAGGGGTAGCCAGGAGCCTGCCACTAATAGGGTTAACCCACAGCTGGATAAACCAGTTGAAGCCAAAATAATAAATAAAATTCAAGCTTTATCACAGAACTGTTTGTCAAGAGTATGCCCACGTGTGTAACTGAATTACAAGAGCCTCACAAATAAGCCACAAAGGAAACCGATTGTTGTTTACCTGAGCTCGGTTTACTGGATGAATTGCGGTATGATCTTCGTTGAGCTGCTTGATAAGCATGTCCCAATTCCTCTGGTCGTAATTAACCTTGTAGAATCCCATTTCTTGCACGTTTAAAATGAACCATTCCTCGTCATTGGCGACATCTGAAATTTGGGAGGAAAAGGTGCTCTTTAATTCGATACAATCTGCAATACATTTTTGCGTAGATGTGAAATTGTTGCCATTGTACGCAAAGTACGCATTTGCATTGAAAACGGTTGTTAAATCAGTTAGAATTAAATGTCATATTACAGTATACTGTAATAATGCCCTATTACTTAATAATGCCTGTAATATTACAGTAATTACAGTAATTACAGGGCATTATTACAGTAATTAATAATTACTGTAATAATGCCCATTATAATGCCCACCTTCGATGGTGACCTGTCGCTGCCTCCTCATCCAGTGGGTGGGCTGGGTGCGGTTGAAGTTGGCTGCTGACCTCGAGGTGAACACCAGGGGGACCCACCAGAGGAACTCGGTGGAGTTGTCAGCTGCTCCAAACAGGAATCGATTCTAAGAGCGCAGAAAGGTATAATAAAAGAACCTCGTGAAGCTCAAATTGCATGTTTTAACGCCACACATAATTTAGCGGGTCACATTTTAGAATGCTCAGATAAAACTTTCCAGAATTCCGACATCATTCTAACTTCAAAAACTTCTAAATGCACGCCTCTCCTCTCCGCCGCCATCCTGACCTGCGTCATCTGCGCCGACCTTTTGCCGTAGTTCCTGACCACGGTCACGAGCGGGAAGCCCATCTGCAGTGTCCACGTATCCATGACCTGTTTGACGGTGACGTCATCGGGTAGCGTGCCGTCCCGGTGCGCCTGCTCCGTCAGGAAGCGCCACAGGTCGTCCTGGGTCGCCGCACGGTACTGCCTGCCAGGGATTGATCAAATTCTAATTTTTATTAGTTATCATTATTGGACACAGGCAAACGTAAGTAAGCCAATGAATTTCAGAGCAAGCAAACATAGGATATCAAACAGTTTCCAATTCGTCAGCATTTCAACCTAAAATGACCCATTTTTATAATTTAGACGGTAGGTACCGTATCATGAGGTACACTTACATGGCGGTGAGGTAGTTGGTGAGAGCGCCACGCAGAGTTTTTCTCGTCAGCATGTGATCCAACATCCTGATGATCGAGTTACCTGGAAAGCAGAAATCGTTAGGACTGAGGCCTAACAGCGTCTTATATGTCAATGGAATGTAGGTAACCGGTAAAACTAGATAGCAGCACAAACTATAGCCAGCTGGCGGTACAAAACAAACTAAAACAGGTAGCAATGCAACACTTTCGATGGGCCCCGGAACAAGAAAAACGCAGGTCACTTCCTTTTTACATTCTAACGCGTATATTGTGCTTACGTGGTTAATGAATGCTGTTGAAAAACGGTATGCTTGTCATTTAATTTCAGGTTACACTCCCAATACGACACGATTCAGATTGATGATGTTTTCACTCCCAAGCTCAGTAGAGCTCAGTAGACTTATTCTATTTTAAGGCAGTGTGCTTAATCCCCTTCAAAATTGCCCTCAAATGTGATTTCCTCGAGTGACAGACGATCGCTCACCTTTATCATACGATATTTTATCGAAGATCTGTCCGATGTCGTCCGGATGTTGGACAGGGATAGAGATGGCGTGCGAGCTGCGCAGCGCATCTACCGTCATCACCCCCTGTAACTCATTGGTAACCATCTGATCCATGGCGCGCCACGTCGGCTCCACCTGCAGACGGTCAGGTGGGGCGATGACAGTCAGGTGGGGCGAGGACGGTCAGGTGGGGCGAGGATGGTCACCGTCAGCCTTACGAATAGTGGGTGCTTTGCTGTAGGGCGTGTGAATGTATGTGGAAAATTGTTATTATCTCTGATGCGTGCTTTGGTTGTATAAATACGACTGTTTTCATGTGTGTTTTCGTTTTACATGTGTTTACTCCAGGCGTATAATATATATTAGATTCTATGTAAAGCTGATTTAGTTACCTGATTTGTTGATCACACACAACTATTGAATGCATCGCCATCGGTGACCAATCATGTTCCATTACTCGCTTGTACAAAATGCACATGAAAGCGTATTATCCTAATCTAAGCCCACCTCTTGTGTTCCCATGACTCCCATGTAGCTGGCGAAGCCCTCTTTGAGCCAGAGGTCTGTCCACCAGCTAGGGGTGGCGAGATCACCGAACCACTGGTGTGCCAGTTCATGTGAGACTACGTCTGCCACGCGCTTCTTGTTGGCTTCTGACGATACCTCCGGGTCGTACAGCATCGACGTCTCCCTGACGGTAACAGGTGGTGGTCAATGGGATGTCTAGGATCGTCTGTAAAAAAGGCATAGGATAGTAAACGATGAATGTTGAAAATATAAAAATAAACAAGTAAAAGATAAAGATTGAACGTAAAATGCTCCAAGAATGGTCAAAAAGGTAATATGAAATTGATGATAATTGGTTATTTGAACTTTTCCTTGAAAGGTAAATAGCAGAATCACTTTAGTATGATTAACTTTGAGATATTTTCGAAAGCCGCCAACCACGTTTTTCGTCATTTATAGCCTAAGTCGAGTTAGGGGGAAAGTTCAAATCATTTATCTCCACCACGACATTGAAATGAAGAATTGTTCATTCTCCCCTTGGTAGGATGCAAATTCTATCATCAAATCCATAACCATACCCACCTGTAAGTGATGAGTCCCCAGTTTTCCATGCCACCAAATGGAAAGTCAGGAATGGCGGCCATGTCCAGTTTGGGCAAAGGGAAGTCGATCTGGAAGAAGTCCTCGAAGAACTCAAGGATGGTCGGTCCTATTTTGCGAGCGTACTCGGTGTGGTTGATGGCTGCCGGCTGCGACCAGACTGCAGACGGTGAACACGTGTCACTAGTAGGCAGGGGACCAGTGAGCCAGTATCAGCTTGTTTATGCATGCAGTGTTGTACGCTCACGATGTCTGACAGCGTCACACTTGTGTAGAAGCAAAAGTGTTTACAAGATATATTATCAGCACGCGGCAGTTGATTCAGGAAAATGTGTATGTTGACGGGTCACATGAACGTGACTGCGCTGACTCTAATGAAGGACCACGCTAAAAACCTGACTCTTAGGTATCTGTTTTGATAACTCTTATCGAACAGTTCGATATTCATATATTTGTAAGACATATGACGTGTAATTGCCCGTCAGAAACCTCACCCGTATGGGTGTTTTTCCGGCCGCGAGCGATGTAAGGGAGGGGGCCCGTTGGACCCCCTTTCCATTTAGCCCCTGGTCGATAGAGCTTCGCAGAAATAACGAGCGTGTTGCCCGTGACAAAAACAAGCCGATGGTACCCAATTTTAAGGTTCTAGGTCATTGGTTGACCTTCCAGGTTAGGTCAATGACCCACAAATCAGGAATATCGGGACCTATTAGAACGTCGTAAAGGGTGGCTGCTATGGGGTTTTTCGGGGTGCTGATCACGAATTCATCATCATGCTGGTTTTGATCACATATGATGTCTTCACGCATTTAGGCCAGGTCGGGTCAGATCAGGCCAGGTCAACAAGTAGAGGTCCTGCCGGATATTCGTAGTAGGTGTCAACCGCCTCTGACAGCTTCGTAACATGTTACGAAGACACCAAAACTACTACGTAAATGTTCAAATGGCTGCTAAATTTGAACTCAGCCCCAATAACTAGCCTAGAAACATGTAAAACTCGAAAAGTGAACCGAGGTCATCAAAGGTCAGTGAGCTGACCTTACCTTCAGGTGACCTTGACAACCACACTTATGCATGGGACCAAAATCATGTTACATGTTTGAACGCTTTAGACCTGATGAAAAGATTGCAAACGCGCGGCTAATGCGAGCCGACATACGCCAAATCGCGATGGCGGCCAAACATGGTCTCGAGAAATAGGTCACAGATCAAAGGTCATTTGTGTCAGGGTCATGAAATTTTTAGAGTTGGTGTCAAATTGATTAACTTGAGGGTACTGAAAGTTTCGTTGCGATCGGCCGCTTTCTAGGTTAGTTATTCGCGAAAAACCGAGCCCCCTCCCCCGATGCGGGCAGGGATTGTTAGCATATCTGCACCAGGCATCATGTCACTAAGCAACTCAGCATGACTCGTGATGACAGCAACTCAGCATGATGCATCTCCCACACGCTCCACTTTGGCACCGGTTCCTCCTTGGTCTCACCTCTGAAGTGGGTGTCGCTGAGCGCAGAGTCCGCCACTCGGTGCGTCATGTCCGTCACGATGAAACCCACCACGTAGGTGGACATGGGTAGCGACCTCTCGAACGTGTCCCAGACAAAGTCGGCCCTCTCCGGGCTGCGACACATGACACATGACCGTGACATTTTGGACACGAGTGGCTACGACCCAACCGTGCAGAGATGATGCAGTTGGGTTTCGGGGTAATGAACAGTGAACACGGTTCTCCAATTATGTCACCGAGGAATGCCAATCACATAAATATAAGCACATTCAACATACGATAATAATGCCAACCAGTCCTACATATAAAGGCAAGCAAATAACCTTCCGCCTGTAACTCTGTCAGCCCTATTTTCACCACGGTGTTAATGGGGTCCTGCATGGTCAGTCCTGCACGTACTACACCTATTCTAGTGCGATCGAGACTTTACACAAAACACCTCAGATTTACCCACCAGATGACACGTTGACGACAGCGGTGACGCTGAATTGCGTCAGTCTGTCGTTCTGTCACAGAAATCCCCTCTCACTTTGGCTCTGTGGTGCTGAGCGGCATGTTCGAGATGGCCGTCATGTTTTTATGACGTCCCAGAGTGATCTCAAACGTCGCCTTCAGCGCCGGCTCGTCCAGGCAGGGAAACGCCTTCCTGGCATCGTTCGGAGAAAACTGCGTCACCGCCATCCACCTGAAACCAGATTATGGCGGAGACACAATAGGTAAGCCGGCTTATTGAGGTCCTACCACCGAAATAGCAGACTACGAGGTGTACGAGAGTTCAACTGTCTGCAAAAAGCAAGCACATCAACATAATAAGGCCGGATAGAGCTAGGCTGATACTCATCTAGACGGCTTAATTATTCAGCTTTGAGCTCTCTTTTTTTGAGAGCTAACAATATTATCATATCAGACAGCATTATTTTACATGACAATGAACCACGGCTGACGTCGTAGAGGCGAGACAATTACGAATGTAATTTGTAAATGTTGTGTAATGCGATCACATAGTGAGCCTGATTATGGAGTTCACATACAACTTCATTATCACCGTTCAAATGTGTCCAAAGGTGGGTACTTATTCATTTCAATTTTGATTTGTCATCCGATCACTAGACTTGATTTGCGATTGTCCCATGGCAAGACAGCAAAGCAACTGTTTTTTCGGTGTATAAAAAACTGTTATCACAAGAACAAATATCGATAATTGGTTACGCCCACTCACCGTTTTTCTCCCTCTGATGTGGTGTAGCTGCTGCGGTAGAACCCAGCCAGCTTGTCGTTGAGGGTGCCGGAGAACTTGACGTTGACGCTGTAGTTGTGGCCTGACACCACCGGCTCCGCCAGCACCACCACCAGAAACTCGCGCTCGACGTCGTGCACCAGCCGAACAACGGGCACCTGTCTGTCATCGGTCACGTCCGTCACCGCCACGGAGTCGTCGGAGACGAGCAGCTGACTGACGTGCAGCGTGACGTTGTCGCCGGCGGCGTCCGCCCGCAGCGTGACCGTCACCTCGCCGCTGAAGCTGAAGTTGCCCTCCTCGAAGAGCGGCAGCGTGCGCAGCTGGTAGGCCAGTGGCACCAGGTGCCGCGGCAGTCGGATGTCGGGCGCCGGCCGGTCGGCGGCGGCGGTCCCATCGGAGACGACGGGCGCGGCGCGTGCCTCAGAGGACGCGCCGTCGGCCGGCGTGCCGAGGTGGTGCACCAGCAGGCCGGTGGCCAGCAGACAGGCGGCCAGCAGGAGCAGCAGCAGCAGGCCGCGCCGCCAGGTGAGCAGCACGCCCGAGCGGCGTGTGAAGCTCACCTGGTGAGGCTCCTCGGTCAGCTGCTCGGCCGGCGGCATCACGACCAGCCACGCCTACCTCTGGGGGAGGTGGAATATGAGCGCTCTGAGCGGTACGGTTTGGAAGTGACACTGCTTTTAAAGACGCTTCTAAAATGCTGCGATCCAATTGCCCCAATCCTCCTGACGTATAAATGTGAATCGATTGTGTGCAAGAGTTGCTGGATTTCTATATTGTATTAAAAGTTGCAGAGCTTTACCACATGTCTCGACTCTTGATCATTAATTTCACTGCAAAGTATGATAACTTAAAATCATTTCCTGATGCTAGGTACTTGCGAGCAAAGTGTCCGCATTAACACACCAGTGTAGACTCAAAATACCCTCCAACCGCACCGGGGGAGGGGGGGGGGATTAACACTCCTTGCGGCTTTCCGTGAACGTCTAAAAAAAACGGCGACTTATCATGCATCTTTTCAGCACATGTGTGACCATTTTAGACCCAGGTCTTTAAAGGTCAGATCACCAGGTTATGTCAAGTGACCTTACCTCAGAAAAAGCTATAATGTTCGCCAATGCTACACCTACATCACGATTTCTTTGAAAATTTCAGCGATGGATAAGAACAGCAGCATGCATAAGACGTTTATCTGTCGGAATTTTGATAGCAAAAACCTAAGATCAGGTCAAATTTGCGACATTTTCATTAAGTTTAAGTCCTAATGAGAGAAAATTCAATGGCGCTTTTCTGGACGAGTCATATCAAATGCTCTTAAACATCGGGCTAAATAAAAACATGACACATTGAATCGGAAAATTGTATCCATGACCATCCTTAGTTAACGCCTCTAAGGTCGTCTCTTTACAAACCGTACTCAGTCAGTGCACTAGTATAGTCGACTATAGAGTGATGTTACACTCCTCAGAAGCTATCAGTTGACAGGAGCGCTAAATTGTGCCGTTTATCACGCAATTAAGCGTGTCGATTGTGAGCATTAGGACAAAGCTATAATTTGTGAACTCAGCCCGTGTGATGCGGCACAGCCTACCACTCCAGGCAAATAATTGCCTGTGAAAAGTGGAACATTATTCTGTAGTCGACAGTCCGTAACGGTTAGCGAGTCAGCACAAACCACCTCATGGCAACTGGTCAGCTGAGGTCCGTTCAGTCTCTACAACCGGTAACAATAAGTACAGACACATGTGCCCGCCCATTTATTGTGTAGAGCTCACAGCCGGTGAACGGGCGACCCCGTGGTGGTGTGTGCAGCAGAGCGAAACTCCAACCGAGCTGATGCAGCTGCACAGACAATGGGTGTTGCACACAGCCTGAAATACCTTCCTACAAATCAGTGATGACAAACTTTAGACAAACTAGAGCGTTTTGCATTATGACAAAAAAAAATCAGAATCCCCAAGTCATATTGGCTCTAACAGACAACATATGGAGATTTCCTGAACAGGCCTCTCAAAGACCGGTATCGACCAGTGTTCACCAATGGAGCCTCTCCCATATATGCCTGAAGGCATGGAGCGCTGGATCTCCGGTCTCTCTGGTGAAACCGGCCGATAGAAAGCAAATCTGGTTGGATCCATGATGCTATCGGTGGTGATTTGTCGGCGGTATGCGGACAGCTGTCTTATGATCGACGCGTCACAGCGATATAACAGTCACGGTGCTACAGCAGACTGGACAGAAGAAAGGGGACAGTGTACATGTTTTCTGGTATAGCATGAGGAGGCCGCACGAGCTCACCCATCAAATACAGGGATCGTATGTTCGGATTTCTGTTATTGAAAGTGATTTGCCTATTTTGCAAGTGATTCGAGGAATTATCTAAATTATTGAGACGGTAAAATCATTTCAATCGCTGCAAAATATTCCAAAACGTTTCAGACTTCTTGCGAGACTACAAGTGGCATTGACTTGCACGACGTTTTGTCTCATCAGTGACAGCAGAAGTAAGTTGTGTTCGTCATGGTCATGTTAGTTCATGTCAGCTTTGAAGCAGCCGAAAAAGAAACGTTACCTCACTCGCCCAATTTTACTTATGCAGTCGGGCAATGCATGCATAGCTCACATCCAACTCCGTACATGCAGCAATGGCCCACACTTCACCCCGTGCGTAAATACCGCATATATTAGCGGCTCACATAACACATCATTGGCCAACACAAGTAAACATTAGTCATTCCAACGTCAATACTCACCTGTGCTGTACTTTCCTCGGAGCTCCCTTCCGTTTTCCGTCTGCGCTGGCCACTGGGTCTACAACTCTACACAGTTCGAGTATATTTGCCGAGCGCAGCGGACGGTGTCGTCCCCGCTGGGCCGTACACCCGACTGACCCCACCAAACGAGCCACCGGCCGCAGCCCCGAGGGACCGGTCAGGCAACACACATACCTGCAGGTGCCGAGCTGACGTATCTGTAGACTGCGCCGCACCGCTAGCACCGAAGCCAAGCCACGACTAACCTGGGTGCGCGAGCCTACGCGGCACTCGTTAATTATAAATTCAGCACATGTAGGCATTAGTGATGCAAATATGATACCAGTCGAGCCCACGCAACTGACTGGACTGCAGATACGCCAGGTAATCCAAGAACAATGCTTTGACACATCGGCTGCATAGAGAGCTTGTGTAAAATGTTTGTTATCGCGTAGCACGTGCGCTGGTGTGTCCGTGTCACGTGCGTTTGTGTCTTCTAACCCACAGCTGTCTACACAACTGGTCAGTTGTCATGTCAGCAGTGACACCAGACAGTCACCAGTGACGGTCCCGCGGGGCTGTGCAGCTGGTGTCTCGTGTGGTGGGGTCAGTCTGGTGCGTACGGCTCTGTAAGGACGATACAGTCCGCTGCTGCACTCAGCAAATATTCAAGCCGTGTAGTGTTGTACTCAGCACAAGCGGAACACACACGGGATTTACGGACAGCACAGGTGAGGTTTGACATGTTGGCCACGGATGGATGTATCTCGGTCTAGGTAGGTATGTATGGCAGTTGAGGATGTCAGCTTCTGATCTACGCATTGTCTACTTGTAATTTATTTATTTATTTATTTATTTACTTCGTAGTGGCCGTCCCCTATCTATGACCGAAGTCAAAGAGGCTATTCTTGGCACTGAGTCAATAAAAGATGGTGATGAAGTGGGTAAAAGAACATCATGCTATGACATAAAAAATGCTTAAAAATCACGATAAAAGCGCACAACACAATGCACATACATATACATACATATCACACTTCGTCCGCACCAGACGTCAGTCGACGTTTCAGCTGGTTTCTAAACTCGGTGACGGTCAGATCAGTAAAGGCGGCGGGGAGAGCATTGTACAGCTCTGCGGCACGGTATGTAAACTGCCGCTTTCCCGCCGCCGTGCCGCGTATGTCAGGGAGACTCAGCAGGTTGTCACTGCGAGTGCTGCGCACATGGTTGGGCCGTTCGCGGTTCGTGAAGAACCGAGCAGCCAGAGACTCGGGCTGCCCAGTCTGACGGACCTTATGAAGCAGTGTGAGGGTGTGATGGACGACCAGGTCTTGGGAACACAGCCAGCCCAGGTCTTCTCGCACGGCGGATATGTGGTCAAATTTACGCTTTCCAGAAATGATGCGGGCTGCATAGTTGAAAATTTTTTGAATGGTTGCCATGTTTCTGCCAGAACCGTTGCCGTACACTGCCAAACCATAGCGGATGTGCGAGAAGACTAGGGCTGAGACGATGATAGGAAGGGATCCGGGGGGTAGGTAGTGACGTAGGTGAGAGATGGCGGTCAGGATCCCTACGCACTTCCGAGACAGCTGTGATACGTGCGAATCCCACGAAAGATGACGGTCGAAAGTGATACCAAGATTTTTCGCCTCGTAGCCGGGAAGGAGAGCTGTACTCCGAAATTTTACAGAGAAGGGGGGAAGGTTTCGTAGATTTTGCCGAGTGCCGATAGGGAGGAGCTCAAATTTCGCCTCGTTGACTTTCAGTCCATTGGACCGAAAGTACGCGTCCAGGGATTGAAGGGCCGCCTCCATGTCACCGATCAAGGCTGGAAAGGCGTTTTTTCTGCCAGAGACGAGAACCTGCGTGTCGTCGGCGTACTGCGTGACGCAGGCGCCGGCGGCATGCAGGCTGAGGTCGTTCGAAAAAACCGTGAAGAGAAGAGGGCCGAGAGAGGAACCTTGGAACACGCCTTTGGTAATTGGACGAGACTGGGAGATAAGTGTTGGAGAAAGGCTGACGCTCTGTGTATGGCCGGACAGGTAGCTGGAGAACCAGGAGGTGTCGATGCAGTAAAGCTGCAGCTTGGATAGTAATTTGGAATGATCGATGACATCGAAGCAGCGACTCAAATCGATGAGGCAGAGAAGCGAGATTTGACTTTGATCCATTGCGTGAAGCGCGCGGTCGGTGACGTTAATGAGGGCTGTCTCGGTAGAGTGTTGGGGCCTGTAAGTACTCACATCGGCGCGGTGGTATACGCAAGGCTGTAGAGTGTAGGTAGGGAAGGATTGGGACATGCATTTATAACTAGTGAACTGCATTTATAGCATTAACGTGACATAACTCAGGAGACTACATACCTAGTTTATAGATTGAAGGACGTTGCAAGGTGCAGATTTATTACAAAATTCAGCTGCACATCTAAAGTTTAATTCTTTAAACATATCGCTCTAACAGTTCGATCATAGTTTTCCCAGAAAGCTGAGCTAGAGTTGGTTATATAGTGAGTCAAAATTGGTCCGCTATTATGTTTACTCTTCATTCGTCAAAGAGGAATGGGGTGTGCCTGGGTGTGTTCGACGTGTTTAGATCAGGGGGCGGATGTATGTGTAAATTTATGTCAGTAACGCTCAGACGCCTATGTCGTTTCCATCCACGTGTTATGCAACGGTATGTCCGAAATAATCTACAGCGTCTCGCAGCCAATCCCTTTTTAAGAAACGATCGATTCAAACACTTAAGATGCGACAACAGTCCGGTGTGAACTTATACAGTCTTCAAACTAATACGAAAATAATGACTCTCAGAACTACCAGAGCCATGTCGCATTTCTGCAGGTGTGTAATCTTTAAATTGAAAGTATCTATAATCTGCTAACAATGAACTGATTGTGAACAATGATAGTTACGTACATGTTATAAGCTGTAATAAATTTTGTATTGCATGTACATACGCTGTGTATGCATCTTTCTTGCCACGCTCTGGCGGCCAGGAGGAGAGCCAGCAATCACAATGGCTCCCCGGTTACGATGCCCCGTCACGATGCGGCGGATGGCTGTGTCTGTCCTTGAGTCGCGGGGCGGGAACCTTCCTCTCCGCTCCGCGTGATCCAGCCTCGGGGCACGGAGCGTGGCTCAGCATCCGAATGGGGCGCAGAGAGCAGAGAGCTTGTCTCCACGAGAGGGAGACGCAGTAGAGTAAGCCTGGGGGAGCAGCAGTTGGTGCATGGTAAGCACCGTGTGATAAAGCCTGGAGGGCATCGCGTTGTGCCTTCGCTTAGGCCAAGGACCGTCGTGGGTGAGTTGAACGCTTCATATTTTATCTGAAAATGTATTATTCCTCTCATTGTTTGTCTAGACGGATTTTATACCTGGGCTTGGATAAGCATTTCGGTCCGCTACTGGGGAAAAGTGTTTCCAAACCACTCATTCATTTCTGTTCTCTTTCCAAGAATGTTTGAGTGAATTGCAGCTGATTGCTGAAAAGACATGAATAGCGATCATCTAGGTGTCAGAATAAGATACCGAATCCTACTTTTCGTAGCCTTAGTATATATTCCATCTCCCCAGGTCTCTGCGGCTGGTCGCGATGCCGCCGGCCGAGCAGCTGACCGAGGAGCCTCACCAGGTGAGCTTCACACGCCGCTCGGGCGTGCTGCTCACCTGGCGGCGCGGCCTGCTGCTGCTGCTCCTGCTGGCCGCCTGTCTGCTGGCCACCGGCCTGCTGGTGCACCACCTCGGCACGCCGGCCGACGGAGCGCCCTCCGAGGCACGCGCCGCGCCCGTCGTCTCCGATGAGACCACCGCCGCCGACCGGCCGGCGCCCGACATCCGACTGCCGCGGCACCTGGTGCCGCTGGCCTACCAGCTGCGCACGCTGCCGCTCTTCGAGGAGGGCAACTTCAGCTTCAGCGGCGAGGTGACGGTCACGCTGCGGGCGGACGCCGCCGGCGACAACGTCACGCTGCACGTCAGCCAGCTGATCGTCTCCGACGACTCCGTGGCGGTGACGGACGTGACCGACGACAGGCAGGTGCCCGTTGTTCGGCTGGTGCACGACGTCGAGCGCGAGTTTCTGGTGGTGGTGCTGGCGGAGCCGGTGGTGCCGGGCCACAACTACAGCGTCAACGTCATGTTCTCCGGCACCCTCAACGACAAGCTGGCCGGCTTTTACCGCAGCAGCTACACCACTTCGGAGGGAGAAAAACGGTAAGTCATGGGAGTTCATGAGGGTATTTTACAGTGAGCTTCAAGCTACAGAGCCCAGTCATCAGGAGTGGTAACTTTCTGGTCGGCCCTGATCGTGTCCTTGTAAAATCCCACTGACAATAGCTATCCTGAGTCTGACTACGCCTTTTACCGTGACCTTCTCAGGTGGATGGCGGTTACTCAGATGGCTCCGACCGATGCCAGGAAGGTGTTTCCCTGCCTGGACGAGCCGGCGCTGAAGGCGACGTTTGAGATCACTCTGGGACGTCATAAAAACATGACGGCCATCTCTAACATGCCGCTGAGCACCACAGAGCCAAAGTGAGAGGGGGTTTCCTGCAGTTGTCATTATTTGGTACATATGTAATTCGGGGGACCATCAAAGCGTCCAAAACCGCAGCATCCAAAGTACGCAACATCCAAAACCGCAGCGTCCAAAGTACGCAACGTCCAAAATACGTCCAAAATCGGGTATATAGGGAGCATTCACAGCGTCCAAAACCGAAACATCCAAAACCGCAACATCCAAAACGTATTATCCAAAAACGCAGCATCCAAGGACGCATCATCCAAAGTACGCAACATCCAAAGTACGCAACATCCAAAGTACGCAACATCCAAAGTACGCAACATCCAAAACCGTTAGGTTAGGTTAGGTTAGGCTAGGTTAGGTTTCCTTATCCCCGGTAGGCATAAATCAGTAGGTTAGGTTAGCCCGCGCCCCACTGGGGGGGGCTATTTATAGCCCCCCCTCCCGTTTTTCTGCAATAACTTCCAAACCGCTTGACGAATCGACGCCAAACTTTCAGTACCTTCGGCTGCATCAATTTGACACCTTGTGTCAAAATTTGAACTTCGTAGCTACCATAGGTCGGCCGGAAATGACGTCAGAGTGACGTCATGTTCGTCTGATTTCGACGCAAAACATTGAACCACGGCAATCGCTCCCAAGAGCTCAGTTTTCAAGCTAGATCCAATTTCTTTGCATGAAAGAACTCAGAATTGACCGCGCTATCAAACTGCTATCTCGGATTTTCAAAATTTTGAAAATTTTGAAAATTTTATATAATAATATTCAAAATTTATATTTTTATATTTTTTTCAAAAAAATTTTGACTTTTCGAAAAAAACCGGAATATATGTCACAGAACGCATGATTATGACTAACTCTAGCAAGTTTTAGCTAAATATCTTCAAAAATGGCCAAGTTACACGCATTATTGCAAAAAATTCACAATTATTAATTTTTCAAATCAATTTTTCAGTACGTATTTGGCATCGTACACCAATATAAATGGCACCATCGTGTTCCTGAGCTCAAACTGCATCCAATAGACACCTTTTTTGTTGAAAAATTTCAACTTCAAAATTTGACCTTTTTTGACCTGAAAGTGACCTGACCTAAGCTAATTTCGACTCAAAATGACCTTGAATGACACAGACGACATCAAATTCGAAATCTATGGCCTAAATGGACCATAAAACATGTGTCACGTGACCGACGCATGATATAATATTTTCGTGACCTGTGATGACCTGACCCTGACCTGAAAATCAAAGTACAAGTTTGGTACCCTCAAGGTATCTAGAGCATCTGTTCACGAGTGTGGAAACCAAAAATGAGCCTGATCTGACTTGTAAGACGGCGGCCAGAGCCCAAAATGAGAACAAGCCAAAGTGCTAATAATTTTTACTTTGACCTGACCTGTGACGTCATCGGTGACCTCCAGGTCAATGAAATTAGGTTTCGCTCGACAGTTTTTCCGGGGCTATCAGACGCCGTTTGAATTTTGACGATCGGCCCAGTAGTTTCGGAGTTAGGAGGGGGGCTATGAATAGCCCCCCCCCCCAGTAGGGCGTGTTATACACAGACCCCAGTGGGGCGCGGGTTAGGTTAGGTTAGGTTAGGTTAGGCTAGGTTAGGTTAGGTTAGGTTAGGTTAGGTTAGGTTAGGTTAGGTTGGGTTTCCTTATCCCCGGTAGGCAAAAATCAGTAGGTTAGGTTAGGTTAGGTTAGGTTAGGTTAGGGATAGGCAAAAATCCATAGGTTAGGTTAGGCTAGGTTAGGTTAAGATAGGTTAGGTTAGGTTAGGTTGTTTTTGGATGTTGCGTGCCTTGGATGTCGTTGTCTTGGAGGTTGTGGTTTTGGAGGTTACGTACTTTGGATGTTGCGTCTTTGGATGTTGCGTTTTTTGGATGATACGTTTTTGGACGTTGCGGTTTTGGATGTTTCGGTTTTGGACTTTGTGAATGCCCCCTATAAACCCGATTTTGGACGTATTTTGGACGTTGCGTACTTTGGACGCTGCGGTTTTGGATGTTGCATACTTTGGGTGCTGCGGTTTTGGACGCTTTGATACGGACCCATGTAATTCAATGGCGGTTCTCTTTTCTCGCGAAGTCGGGCAAGTAAGAAAAACTTAGAAGATACAAATGATACAAATGTAAATGCTTACCGCAATAGTAAAGACACTCCAGCAGCTTCGTCAATGTTCTCTGCTTGATATGTCTCGTTCATTGCGTGCTCACCCACCCATGCATATTGCATACCTATAGATTAATTATAGACATCCTTTCTCCGAAGTCCGACGGCACTCTAACCGATCACAATCTTGATTACAGTCCGGAGAAGACAGATTTTGTCTGGGACACGTTCGAGAAATCCATGCCGATGTCCACTTACCTGGTGGCGTTTGTGGTTTCTGACATGGTCGCCAGGGAGTCCGACCCTTCTCTCAGCGACACTCGCTTCAGAGGTCAGTGGAAGGAGGGAAACGGGAGATATCACTCGTGTTAGATGATTCAACTGTTCTTTCAATGATGATGTGTAAAAGCAACAATTATATCGTTTTCGGTTACACCCCTTACCAAGCGACTGGTTTATCGGGATGGGGTGGAGGGACAAGGGGGAGGGCTCCTACTGTCGAAAACTGGATTCGTCCGCTGCCGTCCAGTCCAACCTCAACCACTGAGCTTGGCCTATATGTGGATAAAACGTATTCGCTCCATTCATAGAAAATACGTTGGCTCATAAATGGCTCACGAATGATTCTTTTTTGTACAATAAATAAAAAATTACCTTCCCACAGTTTGGTCCCGTGCAGAAGCTGAGGAGCAGACCAAGTACGCTGGAAAGATCGGTCCCGCCATATTGGAATATTACGAGGACTTTTTCAAGACAGACTTCCCGTTACCAAAACAAGACATGGCAGCCATGCCTGACTTCCCTTTTAGAGGAATGGAGAACTGGGGGCTCATCCTATACAGGTAAATGGGTACTGGAGATGATGCACAAGATGGTTGCATAAAAACTGTACCTATATACCTAATCGTTTATTTCAGAGGTATACCAGTCTACTGAAAAAAATACAGTTATGTTTACAGGCACAATTTTGTAGGAATTGCTGATTCTTTGGTAATCACTGATGCAGCTTTATCACAGCAAGGTCAAGGAAAGCAAACATAAAAATAGCTGAATGTTAACAGTGAACTTGACCTCAGTAACAATTAACATAGTCCTAGAGCCCGGAACTTTCATGAACGCTTATCACAACGCTTTACATAACTAAGCGGGCCTTTAAAGCTTCGAGCTCGCAAATATTGAAACACTGTATGTTCGCTCATTCGACATGGTGTATTTGTGGGCAGCGAGGCGGCACTGCTGCTCGACCCGGAGGTGACCTCAGCTGCCAGCAAACAGGCGCTGACCCAGGTGGTGGCCCACGAGCTGGCCCACATGTGGTTCGGGGACCTGGTCACCCCCGCCTGGTGGAACGATATCTGGCTCAACGAGGGATTCGCCAGATATGTGGAGATGCTCGGAACGCACAAGGTGATTAAAACGACGACAGAGTGCACTTTGATGTAAAGACGCGCGGCTAGTGTGCCTGATGCAACAACTGAAAACCATGGAAATGGTTCAGCCTTGACATGAATATAATTATGTCCTGATCGAGTGACAACCTCCCTTCCTGTGTCCCGGTCTCGCTACAGGTGAAGCCCTCCTGGCTGGTACCCGATCAGATGGTGACCCGGGTCACGCAGGAGGTTATGTCTGTTGACTCCCTGCGCAGCTCTCGTCCCGTCTCCATCGACGTGAACAGCTCCGATGACATCGACCAGATGTTCGACAAGATATCGTATCAAAAAGGTTAGATGGCGGGGACAATTTATTGGGCGGAGAAGGATGAATGGATGGTGTAGCAGAAGTGACTACAATGGGAGCACCTGCGTTCCCTGTTCACGATAACTAACCGATTTAAATTTGTATGCGTTAAATTACAATCGATGCGAAAACTCAAGAAACTCAAGATTACTTTCAAACGATATTTATTTTTAAATTACTTTTAAATACACAAAGCTTTCGGTCACATACGACCTTGATCACTGTGTTTCACAATGTTTCACAATTATGTGTATTTAAAATACACAATTATGTGTATTTAAAAGTAATTTAAAAATAAATATCGTTTGAAAGTAATCTTGAGTTTCTTGAGTTGTCGCTATGCAACTGTCATGGATACTTTACAATCGATGTGTGCCAATAAACAGATGACAAAGCATCGTCACTTGTAGGTGTCATGTGTCCGATTTACATACAGTTGAATTTATTGATGAACCGACGCTCCCTTTCATTGTAATGTTTCAGGTGCTTCAATTATCAGAATGCTGGACAAAATGTTGACCAGAGAAACCCTCCGAGAAGCCTTGTCTAACTACCTCAGGGCGATGTAAGTTGATGCACTGCTAATTAACACGAATTATTATTACAACTGGGTGAGTGGGAAATTTTAGAATGATCATATCAAATTGGATTGCGGAATGCTGAATGAAACTGAAGTAGTTATTCACAACTTTTTCGTTGCACGTTAATTGATTTGTTTTTATCATTTGCCAGCATTGGCAACCAGCATGCAGATGACGAGATGAGAATATCGTTGAAAATGTTCGCATGACAAGACAAAAATGATGTGCAGTATTTTAGTACGAATTGCGTCTTTGAAGGCAGTATCGTGCGGCGACCCAGGACGACCTGTGGCGCTTCCTGACCGAGCAGGCGCACCGGGACGGTACGCTGCCAGATGACGTCACCGTCAAACAGGTCATGGACACGTGGACACTGCAGATGGGATTCCCGCTCGTGACCGTGGTCAGGAACTACGGTAAAAGGTCGGCGCAGATGACACAGGTCAGGATGAAATCGAAAGAAAATGCTATGTTATATAGCCTATAAACTGTTGTTTACTCAGGCACATACCTACATACCATGATTTTTCTGAGGAGGAGGGAAGGAATGTTCACTAAAAAACGTTCAAAAGAAAAACTCGCGTTGTGCACCATTAAGTTCATGCATTCTGTTAAGCCAATTGTTTTGCATTTCCTTACACAAATACGAATTAATTGTATTTTTTTCAGAACCGTTTTCTGCTAGACGGGATCGACAACTCTACCGATTATCTTTGGTGGATTCCTCTGACATTCACGACCAAAACCAAGGCCGGCTTCGATACCACTCAACCTTCCCACTGGATGAAGAAGGAACGTCAATTAAGCATTAATGGTAATGAGTTTGTTGGCTATCTATCCTGTTCTGTCGTCTAACATGATGTAACATTATCTTTGCCACCGGCCAAGTGCCTACTCAATTCGCTGTTTTACCGTCTGAAAATATTTCGTAATGTTCGAACATTATGTTCAAGCGCATTAGAGGGCAAGCTGCGTAACTTTATGACGATACAAAATTTCAATAGAAGAAACTTTCATTAAATGAGGTGTGTTTTCACTTGTCAGTATTTTTCGTCTATTTTACTTTTACAATCCTTTTTCTTTTGGAGCTGGTAAAAAATAAAATCTTTCTTCCCTGGGTGTCGTTGTTATTTATAACTTTTCCATAATCATCTCTCAGATGTTGCCCATGGCGAAGACTGGATGATTTTGAATGTGCAACAGATGGGTTTCTTCAAAGTCAACTACGATGAAAGAAACTGGAAAATGATAACAGGACAGCTCCAACAGAATCACAGCGCTTTCCATGTCATCAACCGAGCGCAAGTGAGAAATGAACTATATGATAAGTAAGACGATCGGTATAATGTGTATTAACTCGTTCGCACAACCCGTGCCATGCATGCCTTGATGGAGAGGAAGTGCAGGAAGTGCATGGAGTCAGCAAGTGTCCTTTGAGCTCATTCACACACAGTTGACTTAAGATCGACTGGACCTTGTCTGGCCTGTGACCTGACTTGACCTGACCTGACCTGGTGCACGCAGCTGGTGGACGACGCGCTGGACCTGGGCCGGGCTGGCCAGCTGAGCTACAGTACGGCTCTCTCGCTGGTCAGCTATCTGGAGCGGGAGCGTGACTTCCTGCCCTGGGACGCTGCCTTCAACAACCTGGGCTTCCTCAACACCCAGCTGAGGCGGACGGCCGGCTACGGCGCGTTCCAGGTGCTGGACAGGATATTAATGCTCATTTGCACATCTAACTTCAATAAGAATTCCCATTTATTGACTCATGTGTTGTCGATACATCGATTTGCAAAAAAAGATCCTCGCGGTAACATTGTGTCGATGACTTGGTCTCTGTTGTAATGCGTTTGATGAATCATCTGCCCTCAGAAATTCGTGTTGAAGCTTATCGGTCCTCTGTATGCCCGCATCGGGTTCGAGGAGCGTCCCAGTGACTCACATATCGACCACCTGACTCGGAATCATGTGGTCGTTTGGGCATGTTCCATGGGTCACCCGGACTGTATCAGCAAGGCAGTAAACATGTTCAAACGCTGGATGGAAGACCCTGACAACGCCAGGTATGCCGCCATATCACAAATCAAAGTCAATCTTGGATCTGCGATCAATTTTCCCAATGCGGATCGGCATGTGAGTCTCAGTGTTTATAAGCAATTGCTTGCAACGAGAAGAAGAAACAAATTTGCTGGATTACCTTATAAGCTACTGAAGCTTGAGCTCGGATCCTTGTCTTGTTTGAAAGAACTTGATTAAGCTTTCTTTTCTACAGTATCGTACCTGCCAACATCCGCAATAGCGTGTTCTGCACGGCTCTGCACGACGGAGGTCTCACCGAATGGGAGTTCGTCTGGAGACGTTTCAACGAGTCCAACGTAGAGTCGGAAAAGGAGGAAATGCTGAAGGCACTCGCCTGCACTGAGGAAACCGTGCTTATAAATAAGTAAGCAATGAAAAATACGAAATCTAGAAATAAACTTTATTACTGTACCATAAATCCTAAGGGCGAGATATCGGATCTTTTGATATTAGGGACTTACATCTTAAATTTGTCTTTTGTAAGGGGAAACATGTATGTAAACATGTTTGTATGTAAAAATGTAGTTCGACCTTTCGATTTCGATTTATGAGCTCTTTGTAAGATGTGGCCCCATGAGGTTATGAAACTCACTGGTCCATATCTAGACAATGATAAATGCATGTACATGATCAATTGCTAACATACCGACTATTGAGTATAAAACATCGTTAGGCGGCACGGGCGGACATCGATAGCAGCGCCTCTATCGGTCACTAGGGAAAGCTGGGCTGAAGTCGACGAAATACCGGCTGAGTTGTCACACGTTGAATAGGTTTATAGACATCCGTCTTGTGAAAAAGTTGAACTTTTGCCTTCAACATTTCTACAGGCAATTTTAGAAGTGTCTTCACATGGATTACAAAACCGTTTAGATTATTGTATTCACTTCAAGCCTTCCCTATTGTTCTTGATGATGCGGGAACTATTTCTAATTAGTGTTTCTAGCTTAGTAAAAGAACATACTGTGTAAACGATGAAAAAAGCATAAATGGAAGACCTTAAATGCAATTTCCTCTAACAATTAATGGTAAATTCTCTACATATCAAGGAAAAGGTGCATGCTAACTGATAATTTAAAGTTATTGGGGCCAGTTGTTTTCTTCTTTTCTTACGTCGCCCCAATGGCCGCGAATACACTTGTGATAACGCCTATCGTAGCATCCAGCCACAGCGAATTCGCTAGTGTTTACTTACCTCCATGGTTCCATCTGCAAGACTGCTTAGCTGGTTGATCACGCCCGATTCTGGACTTCGAGTGCAGCACGGCAACTTGGTCTTCAAATCTGTGGCCAGTAACCCGGCGGGCGGGGACCTTGCCTGGAGCTTCATGCGGGAAAATTCTAAAGAAATTGTCGAAAGGTAATGCATATAAATTAACCCTATCGCCCATGACCTAATGTTCGTCATTACTTTATTATTGTTGTTATCAAAATATGGCTCTTTTATTAACTAAGCGCTTGAATGAAGCATTTACGAAAAGAAATAATCACTTATAGAGGTGACTTTACTTTAGCGCTATTTGTTTCCCATTTTGCAGATACAGCAGTGCTCTGTTTTTACTTCCCCGGTTCATCGCAGCGCTGAAGGACAGCTTGAACACTGCACTGCAACTGGAGCAGGTCAGTTGATAAAAAGTACTCTTGTAAACGCACTTTGTGTAATCCCAATTTATTGGTCGTTCTATTGATTTCCCTTTATTGATATCAATGTGTCATGATAATTTTTCTTGTTTTCTGGAAGCCAGATACCATTGCGTTCTTGGAAATCAGCAAACTACTGATACGCCAACGTGAATCTGTAGCGATAGATCAAATGATAACGTACTCAGATCACGTCTCGTAGGTATAGTGCAAATGGTGTGATGAGGGTAAGGGTTATTTGCGTAAAAAAGGCAATCTCTGACTTTGTGAAATGCTTCAGTCCAATATTTCAACGTGACATGTTTCGTTACTTTCAGCTTCGTCAATTTTCAACTGAAAATGCGCATATTTTGAGCGGAGCGAGCCGGGAGATTCGACAGGTTTTGGAGCATGTGTTTGCTAGTGTTTCATGGATGGATGGAAAGTCAGATCAAGTCGTCAGATGGCTGGAAGATCATATTTCATAAGGATATATGTGAACTAGGACCTCTCTTTTACGCTGTTGTTGTTCGGGGACTATTTACCTCTTCATGTTTACCTCATCATGTTGTGTTGTGTCTTATAACGTTAAGAGTAGTTTTTAATCATAAATCCAAGCGTTTTATCCCATGTCGTCTGTCGCGTTATCAAGCTGCTGTAGTTACGTAGCTTCCAATATATTTCCCCAACAGCACCTTGTCTCAAGGGCCTCTCTGGTCTTCTCTCTCCCCTCCATCGCAATCTCACCCTCCTCCGAGCAAACTTCGGCAAACATCGTACGCACTGCTCTGGACATAACTGCCTCACTGAGGTGCAGGGCCTCCTTGCCACACTCGCGGATGAAGGTGTGGTTGCTGCTCACGCGGTCGTTTTGAGGACGGCCGTTGACCAGGACGGCAGGGGTCGAGTCGTCAGAGGTAACGGGGTCCTGACGGCCCTGCATAGAGTAGCAGGTGTGTCTGAGGAACCCCGTCGACTCCGGCAGGGCAGATGACCAGACGGTCAGACCAGGAATCTGCAACAGGTGGATGAGCTACAATACGGGGCACTAAGGGTGGCACGGATCACAGGAACAAATGATGTCGTGGAATCACATAGGGCAGTTTCTTTTCGTTATTCTTCACTGCGTAAAAAACAACACTGGTGGGTAAGCGTTTTTTTTTTTTTTTTTTTTTGTCTACATACCTCCCATGATAAGGAAATGCCCTTGCAAACTGCTCACCTTCCTCGCTAAGTCGTACACCAGGCTGTGCACCACGGGGATCTCGGCCGGGCTGGCGCTGTGCACCATCAGGTGCACATCTGATGGCGTCCCCTCATCCAGCTTCCATACCATCCGTGTCAGAGAAGCCAGTCGCGTCAGGGCCACTGCTGCACGTGCCAGCTGCGCGCGCAGGAGCAACAGAAGCTGCGCAGTGTCCCCGCTCCAGGCGTTCACCTTCAGCATCGCCTTCATGTACCAGAGCGCCCCGTTCACCAGCACCAGGTCTGGACAGTCGCGGTGGCCGCGCTCACAGCTCTCAGCGGCCGCCTCCAGCTCCGTCACCGTGGCATCCGTCCAGAACGGCCGCCACTCGAACCGCAGCGCCACACCGGCGGCGACGGCCGCGCGCGGACAGCAGTGCCACGGGCACACCCGACACCAGCGCTCCGGAGAGTTGGTCCAGTGGATACCTCGCTGCCAGTCGGGGTAGCGCTCGGAGTCTTCGGGCGGAGTAGGAACGCCCAGCTCCTGGGCCAGGTGTTGGTAAAGGTTCCGCAGACGCGAGTCGCCCAGAAGAAGGATGGAGGTGGGCCTGCGGCGGCGCCGGGCGCGCCGCTCCACACAGCGGCGCAGCAGCGGCCCGGTGAGCGGCGGCGGCAGGCAGGTGTCGCTGTTCGGTGGCGCCGCCTCCTCGCGGTACCGGACCGAGCCCAGACGGTACACGCGCCGACAGACGGACAACGACGGTGTCGACGGGGACCCGGAGGGCGATAGGAGCCCTGAAAATATCTTCGCTGTCAGTTTTTCCTGGTCAAATGAATTAAGTTGGTGGGCTCAAAGGCAAAGCAAGCGTGGCATACACTTCCACGAAACCCCGAAGGCTGAAACGTTTTCCATTCATTTGGCGAATCCCCTGGTAAAAAAAAAAAATGGAAACTATGTCTTTAGGATTGCACAATGCACAATCATGCTGCCTGAAATGCCCAACGGCGGGAATACCACCTTTTGACTCGCTTTTCTTAGCCAGTAAAGTTGGTCTAGGCTGGGCAGTAGCTGGTTTTACTCTGGCTAGCTCCGGCATTTGCTCCGGCTGAAGTACGGGCAAGGTCTAGGGCTCTACTGGAGCTGACACACGATCCCAGAGCTCGCCCGCACCACAGCCGGACTTAAGCCGTTTCAGCCGTGCCGCAACTCAACCGTACTTCAGCCACAGTAAGCCAAAGCAGCTACGATGCAGCCGGTCCTGGCCGTAGGAAGCCGGACTTGAGCCGTGACTAGGGAGCCGGACTTGGGCCAGACTTGGCGGTCCGAAACCATACCAACTGGGCGGGAGCGCTAAGACAAAGGCTGGCTAACCGAAATAGAGCCATATCGACCCAAACCCCGGCTCTGATGGCGTTCCGTTTACACCGGCCCAACTCTGGCATATCGGAGTTGCCGGAGCAAAACAGACTTGAACCAAGCCAAATTGCTGGCTGGGTTACGCCCAGCGAGGATTATCATTGGCAATATAATTGATAGAGTCGTGGTCGTTGAAATTCATTGTATACTAATAATATAATTGTATATTAATTGTATATAAAGAAATAAAAATATTTTTTATACATTCGTACCTGAAGGATTAACGCATCAGAAGCCCAGTTGAATTCGTGAATGGTGATTGGTAGCTACAGATATTACTACCTGAAGCTAAGAAAAGTCATCATTTTCCAGCTCACCTGTTTGGCTAAAGCACACAATCAGCCACTGGACCAGGAACAGCACCAAAACAATCTGTGTGACACCTCGAAGTCGCCATCTTCTCAGCAGGACTCTGCATGGCCACAAAATGGCCATTCTATGCCGCTATGTAGCATGACACCATGCTGCTCACTGTCTCTAATCGCTGTCACCATCCACCACCCGAGTCACTTCATGTCTCTTCAGTTCCCCACCTCTCGGATTCCCACCACTCTCGGCAGTTCAATCGGTGTGACGCCGCAGCTGCCGGTGCCTGAGCCGCCGTCTGCACTCTGCACGGTACATCGCCCGGGGCGGTCCGGCCACTGACCCCGGGTAGCGAGAGACGCCATAGCGCCGCGGCGGAGAGACGGGCAGAGGTAGTGATGTTGATAGATGCTGTTTTTAATTAGCTCACAGGATAAAGTTGATGTAGAAGGCGCGTAAAATAATCAGTTTTATCGAGATGCATAAATGAGTGCCGTGATACGATTGGTATTTCAAAAGTTGCCCATGCATTATCGATAAACAAAAGAAAAAAATGGGTTTCAATGCGTGTGCAATGCGAGGTTCCGCGCAAATTAGATTTATGGGACAAAATCTTGAGCATCAGCTGTCTGTTTATAAAATTAAGCATAAAAGCGAGCTTTTTTATGACCGACCGTTCTTTTTAAATTGCCTTAGGTATTGGTTGGTTTTAATTTTATTTTCCGGGTTAAGTAAGTACCTAATTGTGCATGAAAAGTCTAGCTTACCCAGCTGCAACGCCCGGTAACAACCCTCCCTTCATATTCCATACTGCACACACATTGCAAGGAGTGCAACAAACACCTCCCATTCCCGCTGAGTGACTCAGCGTGTTCCCGCCGCGTAGGGTCGTTCCCCGTTGTTTTCGTCGCCCGCCAAGCGCCCAGTATGCGGTCAGGATGGCTCGCCCCGCGGTGGGCGGCAGTAATGGCATAGGTCAGACGGCAGGAACTGGGCCGATGTTTGGCGTGTCGCCGGCCCATCCTGGGAGGGAGGCAGTCCCCGGGCAACAGGTGACCGGACCAATCAGCCCCGGATCGGCCCCGCAGGACGCGCATGTCGCCGATAATTACAGGCAGGAACCGGCCTTCTGCTGCGTCAGAGGCCGGCCGAGGCAATGGCATAAGTTGTGGGGTAGTGATCGGTCAGTGCAGTCACTACACACTTATAGGTCAAAACGGAGGCGAAAAAGATAGGTATTTGTTAAATCGTCTTTTTGGCTTGCCGGGGTCTTGAGAAAGCACAGGTCCAGCGGCATTTGGGTCAGGGTGGTGAATTTTTTCAGAATTGGAGACGTTGCAACAAAACAACAATGTCGAATGTGTTAAAATGAACTATAGGCAGGCATCATCTTACATTTTGACACTAACACATTCCACGAGCAAATACAAAAATGTGTTACCTTATCCCGCGCCCCGTAGGGCTACCGGCGGACCCTACCACCCGTAGGGGGGGGGCCGTTTCGCCCCCCCCCCCCTAAGATCTCGGAAAGTTACCGGCCGATTTTCAAAATTCAAACGGCGTTCGATAGCCCCACCCGGGAACTACCTTGTGACCAAATTTCATTGACCTAGGTCAAACCGATGACGTCACAGGTCAGGTCAAAGGTCAGATTTTCACCGTTCACAGGCAATTCAAGAAATGTGTTGTGAAAGCGAGTAAATTGGTAATTTATTGAAAACCATCGATGGTACATTGTTCGTCAAACACATACTTTGCTATCTGAGGTCACTGATACCAGGTCAGGTCACAGCCAGGTCAGGTCACCGGGGGTCACAATATGAATGTGTCGTGTGATACATGTTTTATGGTCCATTTTACATGACAAATGCGATTATGTGGGTTAGGCAGCCTTTGGGGCCAGCCTAGGTCACGTTTTTGTGAAGGTCAGGTCAAGGTCAGGTCAAATTAGGTCAAATTTCAAAGTTGATATTTTTGCATAAAATGGGTATCGATTCGATGCAGCTCGTCACGGGGAGTCTAATGGTGGTCTTCGTTTTGCTCTACGAGTTCTAGAATTGCCAAAAATTGAGTTTGAAAATTTGACGTCATCATTTTTGAACAGTTTTTTCGCTATAACTTGGCCAAAAAACGAGGTATCGATCTGAAATTTGGTATGTAGATAGAAGATGGTAGGCACTATCACATATATTCCGGTTTTTTTCGAAACTCAAAAAACTTTTTGGATTTTTTGGCGAATATATAAAAAAAATGCTTTTTTGATTTTTGGGGGTCAAAACTCGAAAATTTCAAAAATTCGAGATAGCAGTTTTGTAGCCCTGTCAATTCTACACCTTTTATGTCTGATCATTTTTCTGTATCTTCAAAGCTGTAGTCCTGACAGGTCTTCTCGCGAAGGTCTTTTTTCGGTCGAAAATGACAGAACATGACGTCACTCTGACGTCATTTGTGGCCAACCTATCATAGTCTCTGGTAAAATTTTTGGTCACAATGTGTAAAATTTATGCCCGGAGGGGTCCTGAAAGTTTGGTGGCGATATCTCTAGCCGTTTAGGAGATATCGACCGAAAAGGACAGGGGGGGCCGTTTCGGCCCCCCCCCCCCTACGGGGCGCGGGTTATCTCAACAATAGGTACATCATTTGATGAAGATGCATTTTATTCATTCATTGCATATAACTACAATTAAAGTCGTCAAATGGCATGTGCCAAACATTTCTCGTCACCCTACAGGTACAGCGACTCAGAACACGCATTCATCCATTGTCACCAATAATCGCATGATGATGGTCTTTTCACGTCAGTTCCGTGCAAAATACATTAACGCTTGGCGTTAGAGGTGCAACCGGCCCCCCGTTTCCTGGAGATGCCCGGCATGATGAGGGAGCCGGCCACAGAGGGTGCGGGCGCCAATAGGAGGCTAGATAAGCGCCAGCGGTCGGGTAAGCAAATACGGCCCGCCCGGCCTGGCGAGGACACTGCGCCGGCCGCCGGGCGCCTCCAGTGCGTGAGTGGCACGTCCGACGGCGGCCGCTCATGTTTTTCGTGCGTGCGCGCTCAAGCCACTGCGATCATCTCCCGGAGATTGGACGCTCCACACGCGAAAGGGCATCCGGTAAGTCACGCCTTTGCTTGCTGGCGTCTCCCTATTGTGTCCAGGCTGTCACGAGCGACCCCACTACCAGCAATCTTAGGCCCGCGGGCGCTCCGTGCCGGCGTACCTACCGCCCCCTCGTATTGTTGTGTTGAACATTTCAGAGTGGTCCACGTTCCACTTGTGTGTCGATTACTGCCGTGGCGATCACGTGGCGATTACTGCTCCTTTGCTTGTCTTACCGCCGACACGTCCCGCGCCGTCACGCCGCAGCTGACATCCCATGTTTATGTCATGAGAGTTTCTCGGACGGCTAGTCCGCCCTGCCCTACTATAACGCCCATCTCACCCGTCGCCGGTGAGATTTCCCGTCGGCTATTAGGCCGTCACGCCGCCGCTCGCATGGCTTCTATCGTCAGTCGCCTGAACTGTGCCGTCTTATACGCTGTCACGCCGCCGCTGACAATCAACTATCTCGCCCGTTGCACGGCCTGTCCCGTCTGTCATACGTGGTCAAGCCGCTGCTGACTACCTCTTCTGTCACACGGACTGTTCGTCTGTCATTTACACCGTCACGCCGCCGCCGGACCTCGGTCTTGCCGCCGCCGCCCCTGCCTCGCCCGTCACCCAACATGTCACGCCGCCGCTGACACACCCAACCGTCACGCCCGCTACGTTCGTCGTCACCGCTGTCATGCCGCCGCCGACAACCCACCGTCACACCTGACGCTTCCGCTGGCTGTCCTGCCGTTTGCCACGACCCGCCCGCCGCCTGGCCGCCCCGCCGGCCGCCGCCCGACAACCCCTTCCCCCCCCCCCCCGCAGGCCGCCGCCCGGCCGACCGCCGCCGCGGCAACCCCTCCCCCCCCGCCGGCCGCCGCCCGGCCGCCCGGCCGCCCGCCGCCCAGCCGCCCCGCCGACCGCCGCTCGGCCACCCCGCCGGCCGCCGCGCTGTCTCTCCGAGCCGGACTGTCACCTGCCACCGCCTGAGGCCGCCGGCCGTGCCTTTGTCTCCCGGCGGCACCTCCCTCCCGCCAGCCCCGCCCCGCCGCGCGCACCCCGGCCTGACCACCCTCCCATCCCGGGCCGCCGCCCGCGGCCCCTAGCCGCCAGTCTGTTTGCTTGGCGCTGCCTTTCCCACCGGTGCCCATTCTATCGCGCTCGCCCTGCTCATACACTCGCGTCCCTCTCCTACACTGACGACAAACAACTCGCTATAACAACAACACTAACTAGCTATGACATTTCCGAGATCAGCTGATCTTTCATGTCATACCAAACTGTCATGCCCGCCGCGCTCTTCACCACCGCTATCACCGCCGGCCGTCTCTCCCGTTTGCCATTTTCCACCTAAGCCTGAGGGCTGTTCACGGGCCCTGTGTGCGGTCGGACCGTACACAGCCTCCAAGCTCCGCCCACTGCGTCCCCACGTCAGCCTTCCGTCACCGCACAGCAGCGACCGCTGTGGCCGGTCGGACTGGCCACAGCGGACCGTCCACCATGACGTCATGACGCAGCCATGACGTCATGACGCAGCCATGACGTCAGAGCCGTCTACCCATCCCCCTGGTCACCCTGCCAGTCACTGCGGCGCCTCTCTGGACCGGGACCGGGCTGTCTCCGGCCACCGCCGCGCCAGCCGCACGTTTGTTTACTGGCGTCCCCCCTTAGCTGGTGCACTTGTCTCGCCGCGCTCACCGCCGCGACCGGCCCCTGGCCACCCTATCAGTTTCGGGCCGGTGGCCCCCAGCCGTAAGTCTGTTTGCTTAGCGCCGCCCTCCTCACCAGCGCTCGTTGTTTTGCGCTCATCTGTCGCAGAACGCTGCGTCCTAGTTGTGTGGTGGTTAGCGTGACGGTTCCGTTTGTGTGCCGTTAGGACTATCGCCAGGGTGTCCCGGTTCGACCCCAGGTGGCGCCGGACCTTTGCGCTGCGTTAGGCAATGTATCTTCAGCACAGGGGGCTGCGCGCCTGCGCATCGCGCCTTGGTCGCCACCTACGCCGCTACGTCACGAGCCGTCACGCTGCTGCCGGTCATGCCCGTTACACGGTCACCGCGTCTGTCATATGCTGCTGTCAAGCCACCGCCACCGGCCGACCTGTCAGGTTCATCGCACGAGCTGCCTGTGCCTATCCGTCACATACCGCTACCACGCCGATGCCGTCACGACGCTGCCGACAACCTGGCACTGTCACGCCGCTGCGGACAATCATCTATCATCCCCGCCGCACAGGCTGTCCGTCTGTCACGAACCACTGCCACGCCGCCGCTGACACTTCTGTCATGTCTAACGCACTGAGTGTCCGTCCGCCATATATGTAGGTACTGCTATCACGCTGCTTCCGACCGTTCACGATCATGTCTAGCCCAAGCGCCCGGACCGACACGTCTCCCACATACCGCCGCCATGCTGACACTCCAGTTCTACCCATCCCGGCCGCCGCCCGGACCACCCCGTACGTCTTAACCGCTGCCGCGCCGCCGCGCCGCCAACGGCACCGGGCACACCTACCACGGCAATCGCCAGGCCCACCCCCTCTGTCACATACCACCATCCCGCCGTTACCACAACTCCTATCATCTACCCATAACCCCGGCTGTCATGCCGCCGCCGACAGAACCTTCGTCATGCCAGCGCTCTAGCCGCAGGCCTGTCACACGTCAACGTCACTCCGCCGCTGACAGAGCAACGGTCATGTCCGACGCCGACGGCGGCCCGTGTACCACGCCGTCCCCCACCCGCCGCCTAGACCGCCCGCCGACAGCACTCGTTCCGCCGCGCCCGCCGCCGCGGCCGGCCTGATAACCCTCTCGTCTCGGGCCGTTGCTCGTAGGCGCCTGTTTGCTCAGCGCCCTCCCCCCCCCCCCCACCTCAGCGCTCTTGTACCGCGTTCGCTCGCCGCGGACAAGCGCAGCCTCGTGTTGTGTTGGTTAGAGTGCGGGAAACCGCCGGTGTACACAATTCGGGCCAAATCGCCCGGTGACCAGCTTGATTCCAGGAATCGGCGGACTTGTACGCATCGTTGTGAGGTATCCGTCCCTACCAGGAATTTTTGTCTACCTGAATGTTAGGAGACAATAAAGATAAACAAGACCCCTCCCGACACATGATTTGTGAGACAGTCACAAGCTACCTAGGTGGCGCATCCTATCCACCATTGCAAATGCACATCTGTTGCATCTGTATTTCAGTTATATTCTATTATCATTTACATTAACAGCGCTTCTCGCCGGATCACTTCAAAGACGACGGTTCTCACTTGACTTTGCCCCATAACTGTGCCAAACTGACTAGGCGTCCCTCCCATCTCAAGTCAGTCCAACAACTCCACTTACACTGTCGATTGTCGAACACGCCTCAACAATGTCCCACCGCTGCTGTCATGCCTCTCCCGACAACCCGTGCCGTGCCCGACACGGGCGTCTTACCCGTTGCCTATACTACTGCCATGTCCTGCCGACAGCCCTCAGCCCTGAGTCCAGCGCAGCGGCATACGCACGCCGCGGCTAACAGCCGCACCGTAACGTTTCGCAATTATACCGTACGACCGTCACGTATGTACTGACACCATGCCCTGCGCTGTCACTGACCGGCTCACCGCACATAGTCCTATAGCGACAGCCGCCATGCCGCCGCTAGAAAACGCACCGACTCACGCCGCCTTGCCATCTAACACATCAGTCGTGCCGCCGCTGACCGCACCCCCATACCGCCCGTTCGCCCGTTCGCCATGTCGTTCCCACCGCCGCCTAACCCGCTGTCGGAGGCCGCGCCGTCCCTCGGGCTCGGACTGCGGCCAGCCACCGCCGGCGATCGCCAACCGCGCGCTTGTTTGCTAGGCGCCCACTCTCCTCCCTGCCCGCACTTGTATGGGCGACGCCGTTATCCGCCGGCCTCCCACCCGCTCTTGGCAGCCCTCGCGGCTCAGTGGTTTGCCCGGGCGGCATGTGCGCCGTGTGTCTCTGGGATCCCAGTGACCAGGCTCAGTCCCAGAGAGCTATGGAAGTTGTACAGCGATACCGGGCGCGAAATCCAGCGCTGCGCCCCTGCTACGCCCCGTTTCCACTCACTTTCTACCCAGCGTGGCCGGTTGGTGACGCATTAAACGTTTGCTAATGCTATCCCGTGACCTCACAGCGGCCGTCACCGAGCTCGTTTATTCCACCCCACAAGTCCCGGGGTACTTATGATCCCCCGCGCCCGCATGGCATACCTCATGCCGCCCCTTGCCGGCATCGTGCCCATACATTTGGGCAAATTTTGGCGTCTTTCAGCTAGGGAGAGCTGGAACACACGCAATAGGAGCTGGCGGAGGTCGAGGCCGCACTACGCCAAATCCTCCCGGATACCGAGGTAAGAGACGGGTAGGTCCGGCCCTTCAGTTCAGGCTCATCACACCACGCAGGCACCGGCGACGCCAACGTTAATGGTCTTTTCACGTCAGTTCCGTGCAAAATACATTAACGCTTGGCGTTAGAGGTGCAACCGGCCCCCCGTTTCCTGGAGATGCCCGGCATGATGAGGGAGCCGGCCACAGAGGGTGCGGGCGCCAATAGGAGGCTAGATAAGCGCCAGCGGTCGGGTAAGCAAATACGGCCCGCCCGGCCTGGCGAGGACACTGCGCCGGCCGCCGGGCGCCTCCAGTGCGTGAGTGGCACGTCCGACGGCGGCCGCTCATGTTTTTCGTTTTTTTTTCTTTCTTATTTTTCCTTTGTCTCCTTCCGTCAACTCCGGCGTCTTTCAGCTAGGGAGAGCTGGAACACACGCAATAGGAGCTGGCGGAGGTCGAGGCCGCACTACGCCAAATCCTCCCGGATACCGAGGTAAGAGACGGGTAGGTCCGGCCCTTCAGTTCAGGCTCATCACACCACGCAGGCACCGGCGACGCCAACGTTAATTCAATATTTCATCTTCCTTTGCACCGATAGGATTCGACCGTGTCATTCGACATGACCGCAGTGAGATCAGCTCACAGGCTGTTAGGTGTTACTCCTTTCCTTTGTACTCAGTCAGTCATTGACCAGAAGGAAACATCACACACCGTGCGCTACCGCAAAAATCTATAGATGACTCCGACCAGCAGGACGAACACCAGGCACAGGATCACCACGGTGATCAGCTTGGCGAACAGGTTCATGTGCTCCTCAGCCTCGCTGAAGTGGCTGCGCCGTTTGTGGCGCACCTCCTTCCCTGCCAGTGTGGGAAACGCCAGTCTCTGGGTGAACGTAAGCCGGCCTGCTGTGGCCACGGCAGACCATGATTCCTCCCCTCCGCCGCCTCCGGCTCCACCGCTGACGCTGCAGCAGGTTCCGCACGCGCCTCCTCCACATCCGGCGCCTCCTCCGCAGCCGCAGCACTTCCTCTCGAAGAGGACCGAGTGGCGCGCGGAGGTCAGCGACAGCACCTCGCTGAGCCGCGACAGAGTGGAAGAGCGTCTCGGAGAGCGTATGACGGCCTCTATCAGCCGGCTGGCGGCGGAGGAGGAGGACGAGGAGCCCCGCGAGCCGCGGCTGGAGCGGCGCGACTCTGCTAACACCAGCGCCAGACGGCCGCGGCTGCAGCGGCTGCATACACTGCACGAGCGCTGCGACAGGCCCGAGCTGCGCCGCGAGCCGGCCGGCGACACTGAGCTGCTGACTGAGCTGCGCGCCGAGCTGCGCGCCGACGCGCAGCTGCTGGAGCTCTTGCGGCGCGGCGCGGCTGGCGCGTCGAGTCGGGAGGTCGGCCGGCGCGGCGACTGGCACGGAGACAGACAGTCCAGCTCCAGAGTGATAGTGGCAGGGGAGTCGTGGTCAGCGTGCAGGGGTGTCGACTGGTCGTCGTGCGGCAGGCACAGGTCACCGTCCGGCGTCAGCCACACCTTGACGGAGGGCAGCCGGCGCTCCATCGGGGTCATTGGACCTGGTGGACGGGACCAGCAGCGTCAGTGGGGGACGAGCCCGTGGCGTCAGTGGGGGAAAGTTCAGCGGCGTTAGTGAAGGACGGGTCAGCGGGGTCAGTGTTGAATGCCTGCAGGCCTAGCATATGCGGAGAACACAGCTTGCTGCGCAAGTTGGAGCACCTTTACCACCACCACCGGCGTTCGCAGTGCGTGTTTTTTATGTTAATAAACTCATTGTTTCCTTCCTTTTACGAGCATCACAATTGGTCTTTTTAAAGAAAATATATATTTTCTACATATAAGATCAATAGCTTTACTAATTTACAGCAACATGGAAACTTGATAATGGCCGCGAAAAGAAGGACGCGAAATATGAAATATTGACGTTATATGATGCAATCTGTTTAGCATCAAAGTCAAAGTTTTACTATCAGTTTCTTTCCATCAATCACTCCGGAGCATTGCATGCTGTCTATAGTGAAAACAAGGGACCTCTAACCCGACACCTATGGCGATTTTCATGTGTGATGATGCAAAGAGGTATGCAGAGCAATGACCGGGAAGTTTTTTTAGGGGGATTCAAGGCAGAAATAATCGAAGTGCAAACGTTTTTATCCTATCTGAGGGTGTATTTTCATCCTCTTAACACCAATATTTTTCATTGCACGAGTATCACAACAAGCAGTAACACGGGTGTGTGTAATTTCGTTACCATCTCGGAAGGCCTTCTTTCACAACCATAAAATCGAGAATGCAGTTTAGAGAGTACCTCTGTTGTGCATTTCCCGCACAGCTCATCCCACATCGACTCTTATGCTAAGAAAAGTGCAAATGAGCAACCTGTTTACTCTCCCAGTTTCACGGCTTGGTGATGACAAACGGAAGTCAATTTGCTTCTGCAAATGCATATTGCTTAGGACGGTACAAAACGGTAAAGGACAGAAACGCATCATAAAGAGTAAACTGCTAACTACATTACGATAGGACGTACATAGGTGATGCTTCCAAAATGACAACTGGTTTGCTAATCGTCACCGAAACAGAGAGGTAATGTTTTCAAATATCGCATGAACGCAAGAGGGGGTCGTTATAATCGTTTTGCTCTACACTGCGGTGGACGTTATCAACCTCGACCTTTGAGCGCTTCCCAGCAGAAAGGTCATCATTACACTCGACGCGTCTTTGAAAAAGAAAATATGATCACTTGGAACGAGTGTCTTTTTTCAGGGACCGTTCTTTTATGAACAAATTTGATTTTTGGATCATTAACCCTCGCCGGCACAGGCCATTTTGAGTCCTTCGACGGCACAAGGGGGGGGGGGGTTGGTACGACCTCCCCCCTCGCGTTTGGCCCCTGATCGAGCTAGAGCTTCGCGGAAAAAACGAGCGTGTTGCCCGTCTCGAGAGGAAGCCGATGATACCCAATTTTAAGGTCCTAGGTCATCGGGTGACTTTCCAGGTCAGGTCAATGACCCGAAAACCGGGAAAATCGGGACCTGTTAGAAAGTCGTAAAGTGTGGCTGCTATGTGGTTTTCCGGGGTGCTGATCACGAATATCGTGTTAGTTTTGATCATAGATGATGTCTTTAAGCATTTAGACCAGGTCGGGTCAGGTCAGGTCAGGTCAACCGGTAGGGGTTGTGACGGGTATTCGTAATACGTGTCAACCGCCTCGGACAGCTTCGTAACATGTTACGAAGGCACCAAAACTACTTCGTAAATGTTCAAATGGTTGCTAAATTCGAATTCAGCTCCAAAAACTAGCCTAGAAACATGTAAAACTCGAAAAAGTGAACCGAGGTCACCCGAGGTCACCAAAGGTCAATGACCTGACCTGACCTTCAGGTGACCTTGACATCCACCCTAATGCATGGGAGCAACATCAAATCACATGTTTGAACGTTTGAAACCACGAAAAGCTTGCAAACGCGCGGCTAATGCGAGCCGACATGCGCCGAACCGCGATTTCGGCCAAACATGGTCACAGAAAAGAGGTCACAGGTCAAAGGTCATTGGGGACAGGGTCATGAAATTTTCAGGGTAGGTGTAAAATTGATCAATGCGAGGGTACTGAAAGTTTCGTCGCGATCGGCCGCTTTTTACGCGAGTTATTCGCGAAAAATCTTAGGGGGGTTGCATCAACCCCCCCCCCCCCTGTGCCGGCGAGGGTTAACCCATGGCTTATGAAGCTACCGATTTTGCTGGATTATTCAACTCGGGTATAGGTACTGTTGACTTCCTTTCGTTTAGGGAAACACGGTTGCTTCTTTTCTACAAAGTCTTATCTCAAATTTATTGAACGAACATTAGACTAGATGAGAATCTGAAGGATGCCGTGTGTAATCGAGCAACGTAGGTAAGTACTTACCAGCTTTCGTGAGTGGATCCCGATTGGTCGGCAGCCCCACGGGATATCCTTGCTTTGTCCGTTAGTCGGCAGTCTTGTCAGCTTCCGTCAGCACGCTCCTGTTCTTCTATCACTGGCGATGGTTATTCACTTGATGCTGGGCGAACTGCTTCTCTCATTAGCAAGTATGAGAAACCATATATCTTCAACACCTCATGACGCACACCGAAAGGAGCGCAGCTATTTGCTACAATAGGTAATCGATTCCACTACCATGCAGACGTACGCTCAGTGGCTACTACTGCATCCTTCACTTTATCAGCGGCCCACCAGCCATCAACCAGCCTTGTGTTTTCACTCTAAGCGACACCTTTCTGTTTAACACCTCATACTGTCCTCAGCCGACAGTGTCCGTCACTCGCGACCACCCGAGGCGGCTTACTCTGACGACCTGACTATGCCTGACCTCCCCGACCCCGACCGTCGGCCGACGCGACCTTCATCGGCGCAACATACTCGTACGCACACCCGACGCACTCATCGGTAAAAGAAGTCGGAGCGGGGATGCTGGCTTCCAGGTAATACCCTCAGGTGCTCAGCTAGAGCGTATAAGATATAGATTCTTGATCGTTTCGCTCTGCCATCGTAGAACTTTGGCAGGTATTTAATGAGGTGTCAATTGCACGCCGCCTTGACAAGGACGGTCGCATAGATCGATGACCATTTCATAGAAACATCGAAAACATGCCAAATAGCCCATGCCTGATTGGTGGATATGATACGTTTCTGAGGTAAGCAAAGCGAAGATAACCGCGCTATACCTAAAATACAATATTTCCTATTTCGTTATTTCTCTATTTATTTTTGTTGCGGTATTCCTGCACATTTTATTTATAGCATCTGTGTTATACTGCAATAAATTATAAACCGATCATGAGAGACTTTTCTTAAATAAATCAAGACGTCTTTTGCACTCTAAGCTAACGTAAAAATATGAAAAATGCCACGACTTATAAAAGCAAAGAAGCAGTGTCACGGTTTTGAAATGCAGGCTTTTTGGAGTTTTGGATCATGCTCGTCTTCCAACGCACTCCAGTTACTTTGTATTGTATATTTCTTGCTCTTCATAAGCCTCAGTTCTCACGTCATATATGTATGTACAGAGCCACAAGACAAGCACACGCTCGTTCGCTCCAGGTTAAACATGTATTACGTATTTGGTGTAATCCGTGTCGTGTCTGAAAGTCTGCGTATCGGCACTTAACGAGACACCCGTTCAACATAAGAGCACATTTCAATATCAGCGCACGGCTCAATGGCTCAAAAAAAGTTAGCAGGAGGGCTAAAAATGTTATCTGAAAACGCTACAACTGCTAACTTGTCACCGTCACAATCGTCCTGGACATATCGGCCATTGCATTGTATTTGGTCCGATGGTTTGCAGAAGTGAGCTTCCCTCACATGGTGGTTATCAAGGTGAAGAATGGACGCACACGAAAATCAAACTGGGAAGTGGAAATACTCACCGAGGCACATGATTTCTCGAAAGGAGTGACGGAAAGACAATACACCCCATGGGAGAGAGAGAGAGAGAGAGAGAGAGAGAGAGAGAGAGAGAGGGAAGGGGAGAAAAAAAAAAACGAAGATGGAAATGATGGAACAAAGATGGCGACATAAGACATTCACAGAAAAAGGAAAATTGAGACCGGCAAAGCCGCACATTCACTGCACACATGTAAAATGGCACACGTCTGTTTTGTTTTGTAAATAGGTTCACTCCAAGTTATTGACGATGCGTCACAGGTCTACTTACTAACGACGAACTACCTACTAAATTACAATGTACCTCACACACTTTCCGTAGTAGCCAGTGGCTATTGAGTTTGCTAAGCACGCCATATCATTCGAGCAGTTAGACAGATATAATTTTCGTAATTTTACTCAGATCTACGACGTGATTGTATTGGTGTTTGGTGCAGTCGAGCGATACGTGCAGCTGAGTGAGCATGAATCGATACAACAGCAAAACATATGTGCTTTTACGCTCAAGGCCTGCGATCTCCAATTCAGGTATCACCTCTCATATTTGACCGGTGTGGAGGAAATTAGCCACAGCAGAGGAGCAGCCTCCTCACCGAGCTCTGCAGGACAGGTGCCGCCCCCGACGCGCCAGCCGCCGCCGTCGGACGCTACAGCACGCTGTCGACGGTGGCAGGGGTCGCTGCGGCCGCCTCCGTCGCCGCCGCCGCCTCCGACGGGTTATAGTTGGCCTTTCTGCGCCGCAGTACCGTGGACAGGGAGGCACCCTCAGCCAGCAGCAGGTGCGGCGGGTGCTTGCTCTTGTACTCGTCCCACTCGCGGCGGTGCTCGGGCAGCGCCGGTCCCCAGTCGTCCGTGGGCCTGCAGCACTTCTGAAGCCTCTCGCTCAGAGAGCCCGGTGTAACCGCCAGCAGGTAGATGGCGTACCCGGGCATCAGGAGCAGAGAGACGAGCGCAGAGAGCCAGCCGACGCCCTGTGCCCACGGCGGGAAGTCCACGCCCCGGTAGCTGACCGGGGTGTTGAACACCATTGTCGTGACGAAAATCAGCTGTCGGTGAAAACGAGAGGGAGATGAGCGACAGAAGAGCGTGAGGAGAGAGAGTGAGTAAGTGAGAGAGAGAGAGAGAGAGAGAGAGAGAGAGGGAGGGAGGGAGGGAGAGAAAGAGAGAAAGAGAGAGAGACAGAGACAGAGACAGAGACACAGACAGAGACAGAGTGAGTGAGTGAGTGAGTGAGTGAGTGAGTGAGTGAGTGAGTGAGTGAGTGAGTGAGTGAGTGAGTGAGTGAGTGAGTGAGTGAGAGACTGGCGCGTGATGGGAGAAAGACGAAGGTGCAAGAGATATAAAGTGAGAAGTGCAGGAAGTAAGAATGTGAGGCGAGGGTGAGATGGGCGCGGAATGGGCGGCGTGAGATGAGCTAGAGAGACGAAAGTGAGCCGTAATGGTGTGATATGAATGTGAGACAACGACGAAAGTGAAACGAGGTTAAGGAGCGTCAAAGACGATAGTCAGAATGCGAGGCGAACCGGCGTTGAAAGAGATGAGAAAAAAAAAACAGAAAAGGAGTTGTGGTATGACACACACACAAAGAAAAGGAGTTTTACGGAAGTCCACAATCATTAAAAAACGCACGAAACAGCGATCAAAGGATTGGTCACACAATCATTTCTATGATAGAGACGACGTTCAATAAACATTTTTTTACACGGAACGCGACCCGGCACTTGCGCAGAACTCAACGGCCTCGTTTTGAATGGTGTGCTGTCTCTCTGGACTTTGTTTAGCATCAGCATCAATGTAGTAGCTGCGTTCCTACGCTGCAATACCATGATTAATGTCATACTCTTTTGAGTGTACTCAGCTGTGCCCAAACACAGGGACCATGTAGCACGTCATCACATTGCCCCACAAGTGTCAAGTCTCATAAAATGACCAATAAATAGACATCGGCATACTAAGAAACCGACGCAGCATGATATAACGTCGAAGTGCTGTGGGGTCAAATGGTGACATCAATACGGCCATTCCGAACGAATACATAAATAAAGAGATGTTGTGTTGTAAGCCACAAAGAACTGGACTAGCACGTGTGTGTGTATATTTTCTTACCACGAGCACTATCGGTGTGACGAAGTTCCAGCACAGCCGCCACCAGAAGCCTACGGGCTTCTGTACCATGAACTCCACGTCTCGGCACAATTTTCCCGAGCCTGCACGTGAAGAAGTAAACGGGTCACTAGGCTGCTGCGTTGGGGCGTATCAGCAAAACAGCGTGGGGCTCCGGGTTTTAGCATCACCGACTCGATTAAAAAATGTGGGACGTAGCAGCCCACAATAAAAGCGTTTTGCTCCGAAAGCTATGTTTTGTGAGTTCAGTTTCGGCGTCCAATTGTGTGTTACAGTCGCTTGTTTGTTTTCCTTGGATCTATTTATTTCCTTTAATATCTAATATTGATTATTTGCAAAACAATAAGAAAAGGGTATGAGTGTGGATAGGAACAGCTATAGATAGTCATCATTTAATGATGTACGGTAAACGTATGACGGAAATACTTCGCTGCATCCTCAGTCACAATGCACATGAATGTTGCACATACTGTGCAAAATAAAACTACAATGCCTCAACTTGCAACGTCACTGTAGCCACTACGTTACAAGGTCCCCGCCTAAATGACGCAGCATTCAATGGCACAGGCCGTGTCGTCGCTGTGTGTGCGGCGGCTTTCATGTGCGAATGGCTGACATTGGGCCTCAGCATGACAAGAAACACTGGGATCATAGCCCGTCTCACGTCTCTGGCACCATGGGGCTTTGTTTACACCTCGCCTCACTCAAGAGGAACATGGTATGCGATTGTGACTTTTGTTTAAACAGTGTGTTTAGTGGTTTCACTCCCAGCCCTGACTTGTGGGGGGGGCACATTTAAAGGTGCCCAACCACTTAAACTTTTTTTTTGTAAAATCTAGCATATCAATCGAAATAATAATAAAACGAAAACCGGTTAGATATCGCGATTCGCGTATAACGATAAATATGAATATAAACAGTAACAAATACGTTCCATGAAACATTTACACAAGTTGAGCTACACCTCAAAGGAAGCCCACGTAAGCAGGTAAAATTGGCAAAAACGATGTTATTGTTAAAGGTAATGTGTATGCTTACCGTAGATCCAGCAGAATGCCAGGCACTCGCAGATGCAGACCAGAATCACGGACATACTCGCGCAGTACCAATCGAGAATTTGAAGAACGTACATTCCACCCTGCAAATAGAAGGGAGTTAGATAGTGTTTGAGAGAAAAAATAGGAGATAGAAGGAAGAGAGAGAGAGAGAGAGAGAGAGAGAGAGAGAGAGAGAGAGAGAGAGAGAGAGAGAGAGAGAGAGAGAGAGAGAGAGAGAGAGAGAGAGAGAGAGAGAGAGAGAGAGAGAGAGAGAGAGAGAGAGAGAGAGAGAGAGAGAGAGAGAAAAAGTAAAGGAGAAAAAATATGAAATTAGGAAGTAAACTAATGAGGATGCTGTAGAACCAAAAGCCTCATATCAACACGCCCTACCTATCGAAATGCACATTTGAGTCGAGACATCACACAGCACTAACTCGTAATTCAGCGCAAAACAACGGTGACACACTATAATTCCGACGTAATTACAATCCACATCACAGCTACAGCTCAACAGTTGAATGAGAAAAACATTCATTGAGTATGTCAATGAAGACCACCACCCATTAGTCTCTCACCTGGGTCACACAGGCCAGTGAAATGAGACCCATGCAGACGCATAGTCCAAGTGTGATGATCGACTTGCGCTTCCTGTACTGAGGGAACTCGTCCAGCAGCGCCGATACCACGGTCTCGATCTGCACAAACTCGCTGTCGATGCCTAGCAGGAACAGCATGAAGAAGAAGAGCACGGCCCAGAACGGCGCGGCCGGCAGCAGCGCCAACGCCTCCGGGTACGTGACGAACGCCAGGCTGGGGCCTGCCGGACGCATCAGAGCGCGAGGAGTCAGCTCGGCCGGACGGTGCAGCAAGCTATTAGCCAAAAAGCGTCGCCGGTTTCTACCGTCGTTGGTAAATACATATATGATAGCCCGTTTAGTAAAACGTTGTTACTCGAGAAGCCACAGTTACCAGAGCCAAGAGCAGATCATCTGATCCAAGTTCAAAGTCATGAGTGTACAAGTAATCCACTTGTTGGGAACCGAACGTTCCCTCGCTTGAGGTTTTAGTTTGTCTCACCTCCAGTTGCCACCTTCTCGATGGGAACACCGGTCTGATGGGACATGAATCCAAGTACCGAAAACACCACGAATCCGGCGAAAAAGCTGGTGAAGCAGTTCAGCACAGGAACCACGATTGCATCACTGGAACACAGAGAAAGCGATATTCATGGCTGCGTTTTTATTATTGGGCAGTTGGAGCTCAAACAACACGCTACTCCGACGGGATTTTGTCCAACTATAACATGGCCCGGCTTTCTTCACAGGATGTAAACAAAAGCTTGGTAATGATTGGAATCAATATTGGTTTAGTAACCCCCCCCCCGTCCCCCCAAAAACAAACGGGATAGCGTCTTGAACGTCCTCCCCCATCTCGCCTTGAAAGCGGTGGCAAAGCAAATGCCAATTACTAAGAAATCCAAAGTGAGATGCTGTACCGCAATACACGACAGTACGACGGCACAGACGAATTCGTTGGAAGTGGAGACTGCAATTGGTAAGAGATAGACAACATGACGGTAGAAATGTATCTCTTGGACAAAAAGTGCCAGAAGAAGGTAGCTCCGGAGAAAGGTATGGTAGTTATTAATTAACCCGCGCCCCGCTGGGGGGGGGGGGCAGAATCTGCCCCCCTCCCGTTTTTCGCCAATAACTTCTAAACGCGTTACGCCAGCGACGTCAAACTTTCAGTACCTTATCATACATCAATTTGGCACGTTCCCTGAAAAGTTGAGCGAAATCCGTCGGAAAATTTTTGAGAAATTAACGTTTTAGTGACGTCATGTTCGCCATTTTCGCCTAAAAAACGGCAAAATTTCAAACGCCGCTAACTTCTTCATTTTCAAAGGAATCAAGACGTAACAAAAAAGGTTATACGTGATTCTACTTTGTCTATTAAATGGCTATCTCGGTTTTTTGAAAATTTTGGATTTTGGCCAAAATTTTTCCAAAAAACTGACTTTTTTGGGAAAATATTTATAAAATCCAAAATTTTGAGTTTATCGAAAAAACCGGAATATATGTCAAAGAAGTGGTCTATGTGCACCTACATACAAATTTTTAGAAGAATCGGTTCAAAAATGTGGGAGTTATTCAAAACTTTATGACGTCACGACCCACAAAAATTTTGAAAAATGATTTTTTTGGAAGTTCTAGACCTCGTACGGAAATGAAAATAGCACCATTCGATTCGGCGTGAAAAACTGCATCGGATAGACACCTTTGTAGGCCTTAACAACCAACTTCAAAATTTGACCTCACTTGACCTGACCTTGACCTGACCTCGACCTGAAATTCATCCAGAGGTGGTCCATATCACTTATTGAGTGTGCCTATTGAATTCCATGAGTAAAATGACCCATAAAACATGTGCCGCACATGCCCTTTTCTATATTTTGTTTTTGGTGACCTGACCTGACCTGACCTGACCTTGACCTTGACCTTTGAATGACATTGTGTGCAACGAATATTGTCTTGGTAGTCTAAGAACACGTTTTGGGCAATCAGTCTCAGTCCATTCTTCGGCAACTACGGTGCAAGGCCGATACTGTAGAAACTTGCATTTTGTACCCTTGACCTGACCTTGACCTGACCTCTGACCTACTTAAGCAAAAAAATTTGGGCTCTTAAGATCCGCCTTGTTGAGAGCTTTCGATTGCCGTTTTCCCCGTCTTTCTACGACCATCGGTTCGGAAGTTAGACAGGGGGGGCAGAATCTGCCCCCCCCCCCCCCCAGCAGGGCGCGTATGGCTGAATAGCCCAGCGGGGCGCGGGTTAATGAAAAACCGAAATATGTGTTCTATCCTTAGCAATGTTATCAAAGTGATTCATTATTTTTGCCGACAAGAATGTCTCTCGGAAGACGCAGGCTTATCATATCAAACTAGATTAGGCTGTAAAGGTAATAAGTCAAATTTTCTTTCTTTTGAAATTGCAATATCTAAGTGTTCAGTGGTTGATAACATCTGTAGCATTTTAATGAAAGTGGCAAGTAAATGATTCAACACTGACCTGTAACCTAACCATTTGAGCTAGAAATTTGATCGCCACGGCCCACGTGTGTGGGCAGCCGGTCAATAACTCACAACTTGGCGTCGTTCCTGAAGCGATTGAATGAGGACATCATGATGAGGCCTCCCCAGCCTGGGCCGAGCGAGTAAAAGATTTGGACGGCGGCGTCGGCCCATACCTGGCGAACCGAAAGAGCATTGACGTCAAAGAAGACTTTCCTACACAGCTGCACCAAATGCGATTCAACTTTACTAAGCGGTCGTGCCGCATTAGCATTCTGGTTGTTGAAATCAAATCAGGACACTGAACTGAGAGAGCGACCTCGCGTACCTTGAACTCGCCGAGCTTGCTGAAGTTGGGCGTCAGGTAGAAAAGGATGCCGTCCACGGCTCCGGGCAGGGTGACGCCGCGCACGAACAGCACGAACAGCATGACGAACGGGAAGGTGGCTGTAAAGTAGACCACCTGGCGACGGAAGGCGACTCTACTTCAGACGGCTCGACATGGAGGATGTAATGTATGTTAGGGTATGGGCGTACAGGTAGCATGTCTTTTAAAAAATATATTTCAAAGCGTATCACATATTCACGAATTCAAACATCTATCACACTTCGTGCGCGATACGGAATGTGTCTGTTGCTATGCACACGAAAACAGTAGACAGGCCGAGCTCCCTTTATGCTCATATAATATTTTGCAGGCACGCCGCCCTCAATCGATGGTTGGCTGGCCACACACAAGGTCTGGGCAGGACCACCAGCACAAATGGAGGCGGTCGATACACCCACTGGGCGAAGGCGACGGTTCGGATTCATCACTTATCAGACCACGTAAATGTCCACGAATATGAATGTACCCACGGACACTAACGGTCAAGCACCACAGCCACACATATTCATACGCTAAGGCTAGGCAATGAACGCTAGCATTCCACAGCCACGAGTAAAAATGGAATGAAACCAAGTTATAGCATATAGTGCATTATTGTGGTTAGCCTAATAATGCGAGAGTAAGGAATGCTACCTGAAACATGTTACTCTCGCACACTTGCTAAAACAATCTAATAACAGCTTGCAAAAAAGAAAATAAAGTGATAATCCATAAATAACTCTAGAGGTACGATGAATTCACGGCCACTGTAACCGATAGCCGTTTATCGCCCTATGATACGAGTATCTGCAAGATCATTCAAGCAAATAAATGTTAACTTTCTTTTCGATTTAGCATTATCCATTTTAACGGAGCCTCACTTTTCCGACGAGTTTGACGCCGCGGAAGATGCAGAAGTAGACAATGACCCAGGCGATGCACGAGCACAGCGCCAGCTGCCAGACGACAGTGCCCTGGTCCTCCACCGAGTCGGTAATCTGCAGCATGAAGTTGCTGAAAAAAACGCGATCAGACACTCGTGAGCGAAAATTGTGAGTGCGAATCACGTGGGGTGATTGGCATGTACAGCCCACCGCCAAAGTAATGTAGGGTTTTACCAATCTCAACGGTTGGCTTTGACTGGCGATTGTCTAATGCGGAGTGATCGAAAAGAAGATGTCAATAGCTAAAGTTGCAAGGGTGACGATACATATAAGCTACATTCAAAGTTTCATTGTAGTCTGGCTAATCGCTCCTAAGCTTCAGAAGCAGAACATACCCATGACTGAAACCCCACATTACTTTTGCTGTGGACTGTACCTACTGTGTGCGGGTGCCTACAGCTTCGGCTGGAAATCATCCACGCCAATGGACCAGGAATGACGGTGCATGGTAGCTTCTTCACAGAAGATCAGGAAAAAAGGTCTTACTTTCAGGCTTCATGCAAGCAAGTCTCAATTTCAGTTCGCCAAGACTCCCAGCGCAGAGGCAAGTATTTACTTTAGTCATTTTAACATCGACTGACTGAAAAGATCAATGGGTGCATGCTGCAAGGGATTGATTTTTTGCTCCCCGCTCCCCACGAAACATGCCAGGCGATGTTCTTCATCAATTTCTGCACCCAAGTGGCCTTTGTGCTGTTTGGTATTGCTATTTGCTAACCATCGGTCATTTTCCGTACCGCCTCCCGCCGACTACACCGGTTGACTGGGTTCATGTCCGAGCCTCATAGACGTCGACTGGATTCGCATACCCCACCGGTCGAGCGGCCGATTTTGCCCTCCAGACACGCGCCTGGCATGCGTCCATGAACCCTGGCTGAGGTATGCATTTACAACTTCACACGAGCTATCGGCTACCGGCCAAAATTTAGTGAAAACAGCCAGTTCTCCCCGGGCGCCATAGGCGGTCCCAGGGGGGGGCCACGGGGGCCATGGCCCCCCCTTTGGTGCTGAAAGGTGGGGCCATACTATCTTTTGGCCCCACCTTTCAGATCGAACAAAAGTCCTAGAAAGCTTTTTGTATGTTTCATTTTCTTTCTTGCGCCATCAAAGGGCGTAAATTTCACTCATGAGTGGGCCCAGTTTCGCATTCTGTCAATTTGGCGGTCAGCGTCGCTGGCACCGGTTCACGAGTATGGCCGGATCTTATATGGAATATCAGCGTGGGTTTAATTGAGGCTCTCTAGGCCCAACAATGGCTGGCATGAGACCCTCTTCGGCAGTGGCGGGTGGGCCCTGCCAAATGAGCGTGGCTCTACGACACTAAAGTAAGACCTCATGGGTTTGTGCTGTGCACCTCAGAAGCCCGGTGGTGACGCCGTATGCCGGCTTGGTTTCTTAAGGATTAGCGTGGGAGTTGGGACCTCCGGAGCCTGCATAGAGTTTACATGAACTAGTATGCAATCTCAGAGGCCTGTGTATTGTGTACACAGTGGCGGTCGCGGTGGGGGGGGGGGGGCATCAGGGCCATGCCCCCCAAAGGCCAATAAAGGGGCCATCATTTCATTTGCCCTCCCCCTCAAACAACCGATGGGCCACCATAGGTGTATGGGGCCCTGGCCCTTATTCGATCGTCACGAGGCTCAAAAAACCCACTCCCAGCTATTAATATAGCTCCCACACCGGTCTTTGAGCGTCCTACACTGACCTCTGAGAGAACTTCAGTGGCGGTCAAGCGCCCACGTTGGCCGCTAAGAGCCCACATTGACCTCTGAAGCCCCACATCTGGCTTATGAGGGCCCCTAACCGGCCTCAGGGGCCCCAACCGGCGTCTGAGCGTCTCACGCCGGTCTCTGGTGGCCTTATTTCTGTCTCTGGAGTCCCAAGACGAACCTTAGGTGCCAATGAGGGCCCCGCACTGGTTGCTAAAGACCCGATGCCGGCCTCTAAGGGCCTGCATTGGCCTCTGAGGAGGGCCCATCTTGGGGCCTGCTGGCCTCTGGGGTCCAACGACGGCTCATGCCGGTCTTTTAGAGCCCCACGCTGACCTCTGAGGGCCCCATGTTGGCCTGTAATGAGTAAGGACCCACATTAGCTTCTGAGAGCCCAACACGGTCTCTGATAGTCTCAAACTACTGGCCTTTGCAGTTTGCAGGCCCTGTACTGGTCTCTGAGGGCCCTAAACTGGCCTCTAAGTGAAAACATACATGGGTGGGCTTCTGAAGATCAGAGGGCTTACGCAGACTCCTGCGACCTGCACAGCCTGCCCTTAGGTACGGTGGTCCTGATCAAGATCACTTTACGTCCTGATGGTCCCGCGTAGATTCCCTCATATTTCGACGTCGGGACCCCATGAGGCGTTGTGGTTCCTGGGGCTGGCAGAGACTGATGAAGTCCTCAGGGCTCAGGGCCAGTCTTTTTAGCATGAGGACTAGGCAGGTTGAGTGAGCCCCAATAGAGCCGTTTCGAAGCCCGCAGGAGTTGCACGCGGCCAATTTTGAAAGCCAGGAACCTTTGGTCTCCAGAGGTCGGTCAGTCGGTGTACCTACTCTCTCCCGCCGCCACACAACTATATGGGTAAATGTCATAGTCTGAAAATGCTCTCTGGGTTTCACATGCTTGTTCAAAGCAAGAGGTAGGTATCTGTACTTTTCCGAATTGTTTTATAGTGGTAAGGTCATGAATCCGCGTGCCCAACCTTCCAGTATATGCTACACCGATCCGTCGCCATGGTGCAGTGGCCTGACCGGTGGAAACACCGTGGGACGGGAAATGGAACTGGTGATTTTGCCTTAAATTTAGCTTTAAGATTCCACGCAAGAATGAGATGGATGAAGCATAAGTAGTGCCAACTGCGCGGCACCTCGTGGACGTAAAACATTAGCCGATCACCCCCCCCCCCCCTCCGGTGCCGGATTAATGTTATGTCCCGCGAGTGTGAGTTTGGCCCCCCCTTTTGCTAGCGGCTGCGACCGCCAGTGCCGGGCGCCTATATCTGTTCATGGGTAAGGTTGTGCCAAAATAAACTGAGTGAACACCCCCCCCCCCCCCCCCAACGTTCGGTAGTTCAAGACGTTGGGGAGGGGGAGCGTTGGATGGGGTGGGGGTGAAGGGCCCGCCGACCACGTCAGCCGGTAATTTTCCACAGCTCGATCGGTCTGCTGGCTGTAAGCACAAACGACGCCCAGCCCTGCACCGTCGGCAATCAATGACCTCTAGTTACACGAGGCTAGACGTCCGTCTTGATGTGACACTAAATAATATACCCAAGTGATAACATCTATCATCAATGCCGTTTTGGATGGTAGATATAATTACTTTCAGAACTTTTTAAGTCTTTCTGAGTATAAGTTGCTCTACATTTATTGCAACGTTGTTCTTGCTTTCAATATCATGATGCTATTCATGATTAGGTATTGATTTGTTCGGACTTCGGTATTCGGTTTGCGATTCGTTCCACATGTGTAATTGACATCATTGCAATGTAAGAATAAAACATTCCTAAACAAAGCAAAACGTAGGTATAGTTCGTTTTTTTTTTTCAAAAGGACGCTGGCTCCAAGTATGTTTTTCGAACAAGCACGTGTTTTAGCGAGCAAACCGAGCAAAAACTGAACCTGAGAAAATCGAACGTCGACTAATTTTAACATGTGATTTCTTCCCGACAATTTCCATATGTGCGTTTTGGAACCATATATGAGAACAGTGATGACGTCATACTGTCGAACATGTATTGCAATGTAACTTATAACTATCATGGACGGAACTGCTTACTCGATTATAAGCTCGGCAACAGTGAAAAACTAAGTTTCACCCAAATTCGTTGACACTTGTCCCATTGCACGGACATTTGGGTGCCTGCTGCCACCAGTGACGTCATCATAGTATGTTCATTTTTAAGAAACAATTTCCAGCTACTTACCGTGTACAAGTTGAAATCGGTTATTTTTTCGGTAAGAAATTCTTCGCCAGACACTGAAGCTGCCAAAACTCACGTGAGAGCTTCGATATTGAACTTTGAGCCAGCGTCCTTTTGAAAAAAAAAAAACGAACTATACCTACTGTTCATTCTGCATTCTTCAGCTCTTATGTGCATTTTCCGTTCAGAAAATATATACAAATTGCACGATACACAATGGCGGTTACTCACTGGAAGAACTCGTCGGTGGGTGTGTTCTTGACGGTCCCATTGTCGACCGTCCCGCGACCGGTAGTGTTCGACTCGAACCCGCGAAGCTGTCAACAGATGAAACAAAGCGGCGAGACTCGAGAGGGTCGCCTATAGATATGGAGCGGATCATCGGCGTCAACGGGAGCGTGGTGGGAGATGCGACAAAGTTAGTGTCTGGTGTAGGGCTCATGGTATGTTGTCGCTAGCTCTCGTCACTCGCAATTTTCCTGGTACTGTATCACTTAGGCAATAGGAGCTTGTTCGTATGCATTATTATTGACCTATTTTTGACCCATTATTTTTGCCGAAGACAAAGCTACGCTATCCGAAATGTTGTTGTCAAATCATTTATTTATTTATTTGTTCTGCATTTGCCAGACTATCAGTTTTTTCCATAACAGGGCAGTGTGGGAGCGTTGAGTACTAATCACCTCGTAATTTTACCCCTATTGGTCTAAAATGTTTCACAAAGGAATAATAGGAATAGGGCCGACACATATCAAGCTATAGTTGTGATAGCTATATTCAAAGAAATGCGCATTTAATATTTATATATGGCCATGGAACGTAGACGTAAATCTTATCACCAAATGATATGGAATACATCTGAAGCTGCTTTTTATGCACTGCAAGCCTAGGCAAAGGGACAGTAAAAAATATATGTGCTGCTAGCTTATGACCTCATGCCCCGTTTTAAGTTTACGGACTTATCGTTCTACCTTCTCCGCCACTGTGAGGCTGTTCCGTTCAATTGAGTTCCGGGCTATTCACGTCTCTCCCCTGAGGAAGCGGCCAATCACACTCTATTAGCCGTTCCCGGCGGTTTAGAGCAGTCTGGGGTGCGTCCCAGACACAGATACGGTGCCCCTCCCCCGGCGCCAGCCCCCCCCCCCCCCCCGCGACCCGCGTGTCGGCGCATTGGCGGACTGGAGCGGCGCCAAGACGGAAACAATCCCGCCATGGCAAGGTCATGCTGGTTAGGGATGCAAGCAAATGATCTATCGTGCAATATAAACCCATTCGCTTAGAATCTGACGACAGATCACAAATATAGTACTTCTTTTTATACGTACTCGTGGCACAATACTCGAATGTAGTTGGAACAACATGAAGCATTGGAACTGGAATAGACGCATCATCAGCCACATATCGATGATTTGGTCTCAAACTTGGCACACTAACTTCTAAAGTCTGATAAAAATGTGCCGTCGGCAAAGGTAACGGCGTAACCTGGATACACTCACGGGCATGATACGATCATCAGCATAGAATATATAACATCAGACGAAAGATGTCTTGTTATCCTCTCGGTACAAGCATAGCAGCCATTCATAAAGCTCAGGCCTGAGGCTTCAGAGTGTGACCATAAATATAGTGTCCCAAAAATTGACGTGTCCTCACCCTTGTTCTCCGGCTGGGTCATATCAAACAACACAGCACTGTATCTGTGTGTTTTTATAGCGACATGAATGCGCACCCCTCGTAACAGCCGCGTCATCACGGCCGCGCCAGCTGCGCCGTAATTGCATCACAAAGCTGCGCCATAACTGTGATTGATTCCGATTACCAGCGTCTACCCCCCTTCAAGTCAGGAGATCTCTAAGGGGATAAACATGAAGATTAATGATGGTGGCATTATTACTCATCAGTCCTTTTTTGCTGGAAGAGGGCCTCGAGTGGCGATAATTTTTATCGTATTCCAAAGAATTTAGAGAGTAAATGAAAAATAAATCACAGACCAGCTTTTCCATCAGAAAAAACGCCTGCCGGATTTTTTTTTTTGCCATAAAGACTGCTTTACATACGGAGCATAAAAGCGATGGGCACGTAAGGGGATAGGGCTTTACCGCTTACCGTATATGAAGTGAAGCGGTCTCAACCAAAAAATTCCGGCAGGCGGCTATTTTTCTGTTGGTAAAGCTGCCTTCAGAACTTGAATGGGAAAGCAAAAATCGACTGAAGCTGGTGGCTTGCCTGAAATAATGCGCCTGTCAACTCAGAACCACAACTAACGGTCTGACCTGTGTGGCCACACCAGGTTCATAGGTCCAATGGGGTTAGCGATGTCATGCGATGCTAATTACAAATAGTTGGAAAACCGATACCAAAGCAAATGCGTACCAACCAACAACCTTGGCAAAAGCCGAACCACCCAAGGATTTTTTCTTCTTCTTTGCTTGCTTCAATCACATAACGAAAAGGCAGCTATATCTGAAGCATCGTAAATCGGCGTTTAGCGCAGCTAGGAGCTTTTTCCAATCGTATACGAGCGAAAAATTGTGTGGTACCAATAACGAAAAGGCAGCTATATCTGAAGCATCGTGAAAGGTTTTCTTGCCTTGTTACATTGCATTTTCAACGAAACTAAATGCGCTGATAAAATCCCTGAGAAACCAGCACATGTCATCATGGCGGCCCGGTACTCACGTTATCACAGTTTGGAGTGTTCCAGGTGTTGTTGCAGTCCATCCAGGGCAGGTGGGGCGTCAGCGACAGGTACATGTAGTAGATGGGGTACGAGATGATGACGTTATAGTAGCCCGAGACGACGAACGTCACCAGACACGACGCGAAGCCGGCGCCTGAGGCACGATAGTGGGACAATTGTAATTTTATACAGAGACGACCAGCATGAGGGAAATAGAACGCGACATCTACTGAGGGGATAAAAGAACAACTGGTAGATGTAGAAACATCAATTGACTGAAAGTGCAGTGGTAATAGTTTTTCAGTGAGAACCTGAGAAGATTTGAGGCTTTCCAAGTACTGAGGTGACCGGAAATACTCAACATCGCTGGTTCATCGCTCAACCTTGGAGTAACTATAGATAAGAACAGAAAACACTGAAATCATCAAGATTGTGTGCGATAACTCAAACTTTATCAGCATGTTACCTTTGAAAATGGGGCTGATCTTGAAGACTGTGAGGCAACTGGAGCTGGAGAACTGACCGATGCATGTTTCCATGAAGAACAGCGGGATGCCGCACAGGAGCAACATCGAAAAGTACGGTATGAGAAACGCGCCTGTAAGGAGGCACAATCACATTAGATAAGTTCTGAAAATTGATAAAAATCTAACTAAAGAGTTTCATGTTATAAGTAAGACGGACAGACAGACATACAGGCAGACAGACAGACAGACAGACCAGCAGACCGACAGACAGGCAGACAGACAGACAGACAGAGTGTCACTGACCTCCTCCGTTCCGGTAGCACAGATAGGGGAACCGCCAGACGTTGCCGATTCCGATGGCATAGCCGGCCAGGGAGAGCAGGTAGTCCCACTTGCCACCCCAGTTGCCGCGCTCAGCGTTCTCATCTTGCTGAAACGTACGGTGAATTCCAGTCACGACCCGTGCACAGCTGCACACTGTGTGACAAGTCACAGGGACAAGACAGGCTCAGGGGAATACAGACGGGCATTGTTGTCTGATTTCTATCATTGTTTTTGGGTTAAACCCACGCCGGCGCCCCGCTGGGCTATTCAGACAAACGCGCCCTGCTGGGGGGGGGGGGGCAGATTCTGCCCCCTGTCTAACTTCCGAACCGATAGTCGTAGAAAGACGGGGAAAACGGCAATTGAAAGCTCGCAACATGGCGGATCTTAACTCGCGCGGGGCTGGGGTCTCCAGCCGAACGCGCGGGGCTGGGGGGGGTAAATTTTACCCCCCCCCCTGTTATCTCCCGAACTAATGGTCCGATTTGGAAAATTCAAACGCCAATCGAAAGCTCTCATCACGAACTACTAAAAACATGTACTTAATTTAAAGTTTGAGGTCAAGGTCAAGGTCAGGTCAAGGGTACAAATTGCAAGTTTCTACAGTATCGGCCTTGCACCGTAGTTGCCGAAGAATGGAGTCATGGACTGAGACTGATCGCCCAAAACGTGTTCTTAGGCTACCAAGACAATATTCGTTGCATACAATATCATTCAGAGGTCAAGGTCAAGGTCAGGTCAGGTCAGGTCAGGTCACCAAAAAACAAAATATAGAAAAGGGCATGTGCGACACATGTTTTATGGGTCATTTTACTCATAGAATTCAATAGGCACACTCAATAAGTGATATGGACCACCTCTGGATGAATTTCAGGTCGAGGTCAGGTCAAGGTCAGGTCAAGTGAGGTCAAATTTTGAAGTTGGTTGTTAAGGCCTAAAAAGGTGTCTATCTGATGCAGTTTTTCACGGCGAATCGAATGGTGCTATTTTTGTTTCCGTACGAGGTCTAGAACTTCCAAAAAAAAGTCATTTTTCAAAAAATTTGTATGTCGTGATGTCATAAAATTTTGAATAACTCCCACATTTTTGAACCGATTCTTCTAAAATTTGGTATGTAGGTGCACATAGACCACTTCTCTGACATATATTCCGGTTTTTTCGATACACTCAAAATTTTAAATTTTATAATGATTTTCCCAAAAAAGTCAGTTTTTTGAAAAAATTTAGGCCAAAATCCAAGATTTTTAAAAAACACAGATAGCCATTTCATAGACAGAGTAAAATTACGTATAACCTTTTTTGTTACGTCTTGATTCCTTTAAAATTGAAGATGTTAGCGGCGTTTGAACTTTTGCCGTTTTTGAGGCGAAAATGGCGAACATGACGTCACTAAAACGTCAATTTCTCAAAAATTTTCCGACGGATTTCGCTCAAATTTTCAGGGAACGTGTCAAATTGATGTAAGAAAAGGTACTGAAAGTTTGGCGGCGCTGCGCGCCGCCGTTTTTGAGATATCGCAAAAATTCGCGAGGGGGGGTAAAATTTACCCCCCCCCAGCCCCGCGCGGGTTAAGAGCCGAATTTTTTTTGCTTAAGTAGGTCAGAGGCAGGGCCTCGGCTAACATGTTAACTGGTGGGCCAAATGGCCCACCAGTGACCCGAAATGGCCCACCAGCCTCAAAGATTTGGCCCACCAGTAATTTTCCGAAAAATCTAAGTTTTCACATTTTACACATTTCAAATTGAATTAGCAGATCTTATCGTACATTTTCAGGCTGTAAAATACACATCGGTAAAACATATTCTTGTGAAAAAAAACTTCAACCTATTGTTTGCAATATCCTTGAGGTAAAAAGTGGACTATAGTACCCGCAACTTAAAAAAGAATGATCGTCGTTGCCCGCCTACTACCATCACCATTCCCGGTTTCTTGAGACAGCCGTAGCGTAGGTTAAAGGGACCCTCCCACCTTCAAAAAAGTTTATGAATTGGCATGAAAGTGATGTCGCTCGGTTCAGAAAGAACGAAAAGGAATATCTACCAAATTTCACCGAAAAAATATTCACCGGTTTTCAAGATATTCGACTTTTACTTTTGTTTACTTTTTTGGGATCTCCGCTGTTTCTAGCGACTTTATTTTAGAAGTGCGGCGTTTGCGGCAGATGTTGCGCGCAAATAGCATGTACCACCGCGTGCTACAAAACGTTTTAGTCAAACATTAAAAAATCGTTAGATATCTGCGCTGACGTCACACATTCAAAGGGGTATTCCTAAGCATTAGCCCCTCTGAATCAAAATGCTGCAATTTTGAAATTCAATATTTCCGATTTAAGGCATTTCTCGATGTTGTGAGTGCCGAAACCGGTAATTGTGAGCCAGGGACCCCATTTTGGCTATCTCAACTCAAATCTAATGTTAAGGTGGGAGGGTCCCTTTAAGCCCCAGTCACACTTCACCGGATTGGACCAACGAGTGGTTGCAGTCACATAAGCATATGCCGCAGACCAGTCGGTTACAAGAAAAACTACGAATAAAGAACAGACCAGTTCAGACGGTCGGGGATAAGCCTGCGAGCGATCTCAGACGGCTCGCCGATAGACACGATACAAGCCAGAGTCAAACTAGAGGTAGTGTCGGCGACTTCCAGCCGATTGAAGTCTGCAAGCGATAATACCTATACGTCTTCACGACCGGTATGATGCTTGCAGTCACACATCTGACCAGTCGGACGAATTTCGAACCGTTCACAGTCAGCGTTCCAAAAATTTCTCATTTGGGCTGAAGATGACACTCAAGAATAAGAATGGATAATTTTCCACTCTCACATTTTGGGTTGCTAGAATTTTCCACTCAGACACCCAAGGGAAATCTGAAGCTTGGGACACTGTTCACCAGAAGTGTACATAACTTTTTTTATAGAAAATATTAGGGTTGCGCAGTGCGCTTGGGCTAATTGAGTAAATTATTTTCCATGCGACACCAATAGGCCTAATGATCATTTTCAGAGATGTTGGGGTTGCTGCTACAACCCCCTTTTGGGGTTCCTGCTACAACCCACTTTATATAGGCATAAAGTTGCACTCGTGCTGTTCACAATTCCTCGACAACGCCCGATCCCGTCCGACCGCTTTCGATTCTCCGACTCTTCGACTCTTCGACTAGTCGGCGAGCGATCCACTCAGGGCTCGCTGATTTTAACATCCGATCGGCCGTAAGTTATCGTCCAAAGTCTTATCATCTGGGTCAATATTTTGTGCATACTTGTGCGATTTTATGTGCACCCCGCCGGAGTATCACCACTGAGAGGGTTGTGGGTCCCTACTCTCTCCTCTCTGTGTGTTATCCATGACAGATATATATAAAAAACGACAATATATTCAAATACACAATTAAAAAACAGAGCTTTCGGTAACAAATACCTTGATCACAGCATACACACAGTGATCAAGGTATTTGTTACCGAAAGCTCTGTTTTTTAATTGTGTATTTGAATATATTGTCGTTTTTTATATATATCTCTCCTCTCTCTGAAGAGTCGGGGGGGGGGGGTCGAGCCCCGTTTTTTTACATTTTTTGAATGCCATCCTGACGTTTTTTGCAGAATAAAGTGGCCGAAATCTGGGGAGAAATCGAAAATTGGGGGGGGGGGCTATGGCTACGAAGGTCAGTCCATGTCGCTGCCCAAGTGGCCCACCAGTCAAAATTCCTTAGCCGAGGCCCTGGTCAGAGGTCAGGTCAAGGTCAGGTCAAGGGTACAAAATGCAAGTTTCTACAGTATCGGACTTGCACCGTAGTTGCCGAAAAATGGACTGAGACTGATTGCCCAAAACGTGTTCTCAGACTACCAAGACAATATTCGTTGCATACAATGTCATTCAAAGGTCAAGGTCAATGTCAGGTCAGGTCAAGTCAGGTCCAGGGTTGTATACGACTCAATCAATAGCAATCAATTCAATCACGACAAATTTGGGAAACCAATCAAATCAATCAAGTCAGAGCAGTTTTCGGGAATTGATTCAATCGACTCAAACGCGACAATGAAAGGAATCAATCAACTCAATCAAACGACTCAAACCAAGATATACATTAGGTTTTTTGCCCCACCAACTTGGAAGTGTCCATAGCAGTCTGGTGTACCTACCTACCTACCTATACCTACCTACCTACAGAAGAAACATAAAAATGGTATTGTCATTTAAAATTATAAATTGCCATGCCATTCAAAGTTTCTATGTAATAAGGAAGGATACCTAGTGATGGACAGGTGGATCATGATATTGAGGTTCAATGGGAAGAATTGGAGCAGAAGTTTCATTTAACCCGCGCCCGGCTGGGGGTCCTGGATTTCCACGCCCTGCTGGGGGGGTGTTTGAACACCCCCCCTTCTAACTCGGCTCCTGGGCCACGTAGCGATACGCGGAAGGCGGCGTTCGAAAGAGCGTCAAAAATAATGAGGAAATCACATCGGTCAATTTTTTGGTCAGGTCAAAGGTCAGGTCACCAGAGGTCATTGAAGGCAAAATTTCGCCGATTTCCAGGTCGAATGTCGACAATTTCCAAGAAGCCAGCGCATAACTCGGGAACCAATAGAGCTACAGCGCCGCGGAAAAGCGCATTCGATAGCCCTATTAACGCCCTTTCTGAGTAATTCTCTCAGATTTGACCTAACGTCAACGGTTTTGCCTGCAGGGGGCAAAAACTGCAAAAATAGCCGATTTTTTCGGAAACAGTTTTTCTGCAATAACTTTTGACCCAAGCCTTGTACGAGCTTACTTTTACCAGCATCGTGTTCCTCTCGTCAAGACGCATCGAATGAATTATAACTTGACCTTGAAAGGTCAACTTGAAAATTTGACCTCAGGTCAAGGTCATGACCTGACCGGAAAGGGTCATGTTGCATATCAGTCGATCCGTATCGTCGAGCTGAACACATCTAAGGCGTTTTCATCGCTCTAGTATGCCTCTATCAACAGTTATTTGCGAAAAACTGTTAGATACCATTCGTGACCTAAGATGACCTCAGGGCATAAACAGGGGTCACGGACACCATTTCCATGTTCAGTGTGTCTAAACCACTTGTAATTCAGTGTTTGGGAGTGTTTATAATGTCTTTCGTCCAAAAGAGGCGCATTTCAATTTTCTCCCATTGACTTATAATGGGGAGGTCGCAAAATTGACCTGACCTTAGGTCATCGATATCAAAATTCTGAGATATACATTTTGTACATGCTATTGCTCTTAGCAATCGCTGAAAGTTTCAAAGCGATCGGTCACTCGGTGTAGCTATGACAGACATTGAAACTTTTTATGAGGTGAGGTCACTTCAAGTGACCTGGTGACCTGACCTTGAATGACCTTGGTCTGAAATTTTCACAACATGTGTAGAATTGATGTATGATAAGGTGTACCAAAAACGGCGGCGCTCCGCGCCGCCGTTTTTGAGATATTCGCGAAAAACCACAAGGGGGTTGTTCAAACACCCCCCCCCCAGCAGGGCGCGGGTTAATGGGTGCAAAATAACCCAGTAGTTGACTTCAACAAACGCCCCTTAACCCAAATCACCACCTTTCACCTAAAAGTTGTCAATTTAATTTTGGTCATATTCCAGCTAAGTCATCAGGCTATCTACCCCATGTAAAGCCCCCGTCTGTCTCTTATGTGAGTTATGCGGAGCTCTTCTGAATTGAACCCTGAACATAATGAACCTAGCTAGGTTTCATGCCACACTGACACCATATGAAAGTGTTGAAAATGTGCTACAAATTTGACAACTTCATTAGGTATGCTTTATGAAGACAGCAGGAAAGCAGGTAGGTACCTACTTACCTGCCTAGATGTGTCACTGGCTACCAACAGTACCAACGAAGGTAGATAGGTTATATGCAGGGATGCGGAGCCGGAGCCGGAGTCGGAGCCGGAGCCGCCGGAGCCGGCATATTTTGCCCGGAGCCGGAGCCGGAGCCGGAGCCGTGAAACAATATAGACCGGAGCCGGAGCCGGAGCCGGAGCCGCCAAAAAAGGGGGCGACTCCGGCTCCTTTTTATTTTTTGAAGAGGAAAAAAAATAATTGACCTAGTTCGGTTTGACAGTACAAGGCAGTGAAACATATGGTATGTACTTACGTCATGGGCCATCAAGTGAATGAAAAAAGCCGAATATCCCCAGTATCCCACAGTACGCAATCAACTTCCTGTCTGCTCCTCCCCCCCCACGTCTACTGCATCCCCAGAACATGAGGACCGGTCATCAGGTGACGGCCATTGTTTTCAAGCCAGTGCAGTGGACTGCGACTCCCAGCACCCGGCACCGTCTCTGCCGAGACGGGTGTCAGCTTACGATGGTTCAGTGAACTCCGATTCGCGGCGACTGCGTTTCCAATGCCATCGCTTCCTAGTCCTTTGTTCTGCCAGTTCTCTCCGAGGTGCGTTTGCGCAGGGACGCGGTCATGAGCCGGTCATGGCAAAGAGTAACGCGTATAACCAATCCAATTTTTCTTCCACCCGTATTTAATTGATTGCATAGCAGTGTTCGCCACGGGCCGGGCCAGCCCAACGGGCCATGGGCCGGGCTGGGCTACGGGCTGGGCCGGGCCCCCAAATATCATTAGTCAACGGGCTATGGACGGGCCGGGCCAAGAGCTTTGTGCACTATGGGTTTTGCGACTAATGTCAATTTAAGAAAATTTGGAAACTGATGCAAACAAAACCCACTGGGAAAATACAAAACTAAACCAAATTTAAGCAATGTGAAAGAAAACCTACTTGATATTGAATTTTGGGAATCTTGAGAATTATCCAATATCACATCATGTCACACATAGGAGGGTTTTCATAAAAATTCCGCAACCAAAAAGATCAGAGAATCTCTAGCATCATTAGTTAGTTAATAAAAGTTAAAATGTAGTCATCAGAATAACTTACTTAGCACTACAACTCCAAAAACTAAGAAGCCACTCAACAATGATGGGCTACAGGGCTACATTAAGTTTAACACTTATATATGGTGATAGTGAGACAATTCCAACACAGTCTTTTTTCCTCCACCGACGGCTTTTTAACGAACAGAACCTTAAAAGGATACTCACAAAACACACTGTAAGTAACGAGGAACTCTACAGAGTATTTCGCGATGAAAGCTTCTTTAAATGTCCATAAATTTGTCAAAATAAATCACAACAAACCAGCCCCTTCTCAACAAAATTTGCAATCATGGCGGCGGCGCTATGTTTATGTGGCGGCATCTAGGTAGTATACACAACAGTATATCAAATAAATACGTTTTTTAAGTAAGTATCAAGGTGAAAAAAATAAACAAATAAAAAATAAAACCTAAATCACGAAGTCTGAAAACTCGAACAAAAACAAAACAAAAACTTGATCATATATGTTTTATTATACAATTGGTCAGAATCGCTACCTGCCGCAGCTGCGACAATCAAGAAGTGTTCGCTCATTATCGATTGATGGTGATGATGCATAAAAGTCGCAAAAGTACCCAATGACATTTCAAGCTTACCATGTTTTCTGCTTACGCTGCTAGCGATATCCATATCTTGAAAAGAGCCTAACATAAAATAGCAAGGAAAGTAGCAGATAGTTGTCCACAGAGATTCGGTTGACACGTGGGCATGAATTGAAAATAGATTAAGTCAGTTTTGCTGATAAATGGATGGATTTTCTCTTTTTTTGGAAGACAGTGCTAAAGTTAGTGTCACCTATTTTGTATGCTTTCTCAGGCTTTTGATATTGCAGCATCTATGGAGTGAATTTAACAGCAAGGTCGATCCCAGACAGATTCATCAATTCCCATAAGTCAAGCTTTTTTTTCTGCTGGTAAGTGCTGGGAAGTATAGAGTATGTTGCAAATACTTCCTTCAAGTATGCATTAGAGTCACCAATTATGAATGATAATGTTCACACACATCAGCTTGCAAGATAACTTTACTCATAGAATGTAGTTAATATAATCATGTAAACTTTTTATAGGTGTGTAATCATGACCTAATTGACTGAGGTGCTTGCTGTTACTGTTAAAATTTGTGCCATAGGTGCTTGAAATGATTATGTTCATTGAAAAGAAGGGGTCATGATTGCCATGTTAATATTCATGCAATTTGAATTGTTCTCAAAATAGTGTAATCAATCATGCTTATTATAGCAATAGACTAAGACAATAACTAGATTGCTATTTTTGACGGGCCGGGCCGGGCTGGGCTTGGAATATTTGCCAAGAGCGGGCTACGGGCTGGGCCGGGCTCTGAACCCATGGGCCCGGGCCGGGCTGGGCTGGGGATTTTGGGGCCCGTGGCGAACACTGTTGCATAGGGATTAGGGGATGTACTGAGTCGGAGCCGGAGCCGCCGGAGCCGGAGCCGCCGGAGCCGGACCATTTTACTCGGAGCCGGAGCCGGAGCCGGAGCCGCCATAACATTTCACCCGGAGCCGGAGCCGGAGCCGGAGCCGATTTTTTTCTCCGGAGCCGGAGCTGGAGCCGGAGCCGTCTGAAATTTCCACGGCTCCGCATCCCTGGTTATATGTGAAGTCTGAAGAATTCAAAACATTTTATTGCAATACAATTTGAAACTGTTAGGACTGGGGGATAGGGATGAGCATTAAAAATATATTTAAACGGAAATGGAAAGGACAGGGACTCTGGAACCACAGGATAAGTTAAGGACAAAGGAAGTAGAAAAGAGGAAAATTAAAACGCGAAAACGGCACGGTGCGACTGCGAAAAAAAAAAACAAAGAAAACGTTTTGCCGATAAGTATGCTAAGCTTTTATAAATCCTTATTCTACGTCTTTTGATTTTTTGGTAAGATGACGTCATTGATTATCATGTAGTATGGTAGATCATCATAAAATAAATCAGTTGTACAGCACCAATTTCGTTTTAATTATTATTTCTTTTGAAATAAAACCACTTAATAATATTCGGTAAAATATTTTAAGGAAAATGAAATATATTAAATATGTTATGCTTAGGCTCTCAGGAGAACAGGATCAACAAACGTTCTGCTGCAAATTAAACAATGCAGCAAATTAGCTATTAATTTACGTAAACGTAATTAGCGAGATGAAAACGGTGCTTTTGTTTCAGTTATTTTTGTAGGGGTTTCAGATATTTATAGAGTTCAGTGGGTTGTTTCTGAGGAGATGTGGAGATGTGGATTATTAATTAATCACACTTTATTAGTATATAGGGCTTGCACTTTATCATCTGGATTAAAAAAAAAAAAGTTTCCTGCTGAGTGCAGAAAGGTAGGTAGGTGCATCGCCAGGTTCTATCACAGGATTGGAGCAGTTATTGCAGTTGAAAGTCAAAGTTGGCTGTTCATGTTTAGGGCCCTGTTCTTTATTTGGCCATCTACCCCATATTGCAGTTGTGATGACAAGCAGTTTTTAGTGTAGTTTTGTGATCTTTGATGTCATCAATTGGTGTCATTATTTTTCGTCAACTAAAACTTATTTGAACTTTCCATTCAATCGACTCAATCATACGAGTCACTCTAATTTTCGGGAATCAAATCAGTCAACCAGTCGCTAAAGTCAAACGAGTCAGTCAACCAGTCATCTCGAAAAGTCAATCGACTCAATCCAATCAACTCAAAATACGCGTTGAATCAAATCAATCAATTCAATCGACTTGATTGGTATACAACCTTGGTCAGGTCACCAAAAACAAAATATAGAAAAGGGCATGTGCGACACATGTTTTAAGGGTCATTTTACTCATAGAATTCAATAGGCACACTCAGTAAGCGATATGAACCACCTCTGGATGAATTTCAGGTCGAGGTCAGGTCAAGGTCAGGTCAAGTGAGGTCAAATTTTAAAGCTGGTTGTTAAGGCCTAAAAAGGTGTCTATCTTATGCAGTTTTTCACGGCGAATCGAATGGTGCTATTTTTGTTTCCGTACAAGGTCTAGAACTTCAAAAAAAATCATTTTTCGAAATTTTTGTATGTCGTGACGTCATAAATTTTTGAATACCTCCCACATTTTTGAACCGATTCTTCTAGAAATTGGTATGTAGGTGCACATATACCACTTCTCTGACATATATTCCGTTTTTTTCGATACACTCAAAATTTTGGATTTTATAATTATTTTCCCAAAAAAGTCAGTTTTTTAAGACAAAAAAAAATTGGGCCAAAATCCAACATTTTCAAAAAACCGATATAGCCATTTGATAGACAAAGTAGAATCACATATAACCTTTTTTGCGTCTTGATTCCTTTAAAAATGAAGATGTTAGCAGCGTTTAAAATTTTGGCGTTTTTGAGGCGAAAATGGCGAACATGACGTCACTAAAACGTCAATTTCTCAAAAAAATTCCGACGGATTTCGCTCAAATTTTCAGGAAACGTGTCAAATTGATGTATGATAAAATACTGAAAGTTTGACGTTGCTGGCGTAACGTGTTTAGAAGTTATTGGCGAAAAACGGGAAGGGGGCAGATTCTGCCCTCCCCCCACCGCGGGGCGCGGGTTAAAACCACACCAAAGCGGTGCATTGGTCCGAGTGGAACATAGCGAGAAAGGGAAGGTCATTTTGATGCCCCATCATCGCAGCATTTGGGCCACGTAGCGACAAGCAGTAAAAAGGTTTTAGAAAGGGTTAGTAAAGGTCATACTCAAAGGTAAGGTCAGGTCAGACGTCATAAAAGATCAAGTGCTACCCATTTGAACGTTTTTGGACAAAGTTGATCACTAAGTTAAAAACTCATCATCATGTAGGTAAATCGTGAACTGATACGGTGAATGAATGGCATGTTTCGACACAGACGACAAGGAAGGCACAGCTTTTAACAAACAACACCAGCACCTCAGGCTCAGCAGGTCTTGCAAGCGACGCCCATTCAAAAACATTCAAACACAAGTAACAGAAAAAATAAAACAATGACACAACAGTACTTCACACTATGAATACAGTGCTTACCCGGCGTCTTTAGCTAAGTAAGTACATGCCTAATGACAATATAAAAACGCAGACTCTGTGATGCACCACTTATTTACCAGCCAGTGGGCTGATTCATGTGATTCATATACCAAACCTTCGGTACCCTTGACTTGAATCAGCAGAGTTCGACTAATATACCGTGTCTCAAATTGCGCAGCGGATACGGACGCTGTGTTTATAAATGTGACAACATTTTGTAGCCCCGTCGTGGCCTCCCAGAATAAACCTTTTAAAGACAGACCCGGACGAATTAGGTCTGAATCATTAGCATATAAGGAGATCATCGGTCTCTCCTTGAAATGTCTGAATGGTGTGTTTGGAACGGCGCGTCATAAACAATTAGAATCTACGACATACTATTGAGTTGCATTTCCGAAAGAGTTAAAGTAAAACTCACTTGTTTCTCGGCGTTGTCCTCATTGGCGCAGTCATATTGGGGACAAAATACGGGGGGACATGTGCGCACCATGGCGGAGTCGCCAGCGGAGGACGGTGAACGAAGTGAAGGTGAAAATCGGCTGAGAAGGCTCCTCGAATCCCATTGGCTTGTTACAGGCACTCATCTGGCCACAATACGACAATGAGCAGAATCTCACGAAGATACAAATATAGGTACCATAAATGTAATTACGCGGAGATGTGGTAAAAGTAAATATAATTAAATCTAGCAATTGGTAGAACGTTTATTACATTTGTTACTAAAAGCGACATCATAAGAGTCAAAATTAAACAGGGACTTTTCCCGTTAAAAAATAAATCAATCAACAATTTAGAAATCCAAAAGAACTACCGACAACCGATCATCGCTACTCTAATTGATTCCCTCTCTCCGGCCGGGTAAGCACGAACGTAGGTGCACTAGTGACTCACTCGGTACCGGTGTGGCACCTGACTGCTGGCGGCGTCGGCCAGAACGCCGGGCCCTGCCCCTGGCCACCCCCCCCCCCCCCGTCTCCGGACCCCCCCCCCCCCCTGACCCCGGTAGGTGCGCGGTGCTTAGTGGACCTGCGCCGGCCAGCCGACGAACCGTGACACGCTGACTAGGCGCATGGCGCATGCTATTTATAGTGGCGCATGCATATGCTTACCTATGTACCTCCGGACATGGCTACTCATATGTTCGTGAGAATGAAAGCATTTGGCTGCCTCTGTATTGCGCGGAACCTACTAATTGCAATATATGTGAATGAAAAAAAAATTATTAGGCTAAAAACTGCTGCCACTGGCTGTGTTACGCCGAGAGACCGATACATTTAGACATTTGTTGTGCATATAAATGCATCGAATTTTACGAGACTGTGGCAGTGAATGAAAGACGAGATGTCAAACTTGTGTCATGCATAACATCATTAGCCACCTATCTTTACACCATGGTTGCGAATGAAATACCTATTGTCTCGTGAAGCTCCAGTGAAGAGTCGGTAGAGCGGACAGCAGTTACTGGCGAAGGGTCCGCGGCGGTGGCAAAAGCAATCGCCTTTGCCCAACGACACAGGCGGTTCCATGAGAACGCATAGGGTCAATGGTGCCTATGTTTCACCACATGAATTAGGGCGATGAATTACAGCTATGACGGTTATAGAATCTAATAATTATGCTGCCATGTTTTTCAAACATTATAGGTATGTGATAGAGGCGTGTACATAGTAAATTGTAACTTGAACTGTTAATGATAGGTATGGTTCATCCGGCCTGCTGACTGTTCCCTGTTATGTTAACTACATCCGCCCGCACATAAGTTTCCGAACATTGCTTTAGTGGAATGAGCTTTATAGTTATGTTTAATGCTGTAACCAAAAAACAATGGTCACAGCCTCTGTGAGAATTCAGAGCACCAGACACCAGTTTGAAATTAGGCAGATAGTTACATGATGCCAGTCAAGTAGTGTTGGAAAATGGAAACTATTTAGTGCATTCGTACGTTGTGCTTATAATACCTATGTAGGTATTTAGTTCATCGAGCAACTTCTCGGATTGATGCTAAGCACGTCAGCATTACGACAGAATTTGACACATGTTCTGGAGACGAGATCTGCATCATCCCTCACTGGTTCGTGTCAACCTCTGTACGTGCGACGCGATTGACAAAGAGTTTGAGAAATCCGTAACCTTACAATTCGCCCACTTTTCGAGCTACCGAGGAATCTCGAACCACTCGGTGAGCTAATGCATTCACCCGATATTCGCTCGCAGAACCGTGACGCTCACAACTTTGACGGAAAACTTAGTGCCTATAGGAATGCTATCCACGATTTTAAATTTTATGCATATCTCGGCATTTTGCTTAATTAACCCTCGCCCGAATAGGGGGGGGGGGGTCGAACGGACCCCTCTCGGCTTTTCGGAAATAAATCGCGTAAAAACCGGCCGAAAGCGACGAAACTTTCAGTACCCTCGAATCAATCAATTTTACACCTACTCTGAAAATTTTATGACCCTGACCCAATGATGACCTTTGACCTGTGACCTATTTCTTGAGGCCATGTTTGGCCGGAATCGCAATTCGGCGTATGTCGGCTCGCATTAGCCGCGCGTTTGCAGTCTTTTTGTGGTTTCAAGCGTTGAAACATGTGTTATGATGTTGGTCCCATGCATTAGGGTGGGTGTCAAGGTCACCTGAAGGTCAGGTCAGGTCATTGACCTATGATGACCTCGGTTCACTTTTTCGAGTTTTACATGTTTTTAGGCTAGCTTTTGGAGCTGAATTCGAATTTGGCAACCATTTGAACATTTACGAAGTAGTTTTGGTGCCTTCGTAACATGTTACGAAGCTGTCAGAGACGGTTGACACCTACTACGAATACCCGGCAAGACCCCTACTGGTTGACCTGACCCGACCTGGCCTAAATACATGAAGAAATTATATGTGATCAAAACTAACATGATATTCGTAATCAGAACCCCGAAAAACCCCCATAGCAGCCACACTTTACGACTTTCTAACAGGTCCCGATTTTCCCGACTTTTAGGTCATTGACCTGACCTGGAAGGTCAACCAATGACCTAGGACCTTAAAATTGGGTATCATCGGCTTCCTCTTGTCACGGGCAACACGCTCGTTTTTTCCGCGAAGCCCTAGCTCGATCAGGGGCCAAACGGCAAGGGGGGGTCCAACGGACCCTCCCCCCTTATACGTTCGCAGCTGGAAAAACACCGATACGGGCGAGGGTTAGAATGAAAGTAGGTGCATGACAAAGTAAGGTAATAAACATTCAAGAAAACATTTTTATTTAGGTATTGACTTCGCCTATCACTGGGATCTGTAATGGTATAGGTATCCCCATTTGCGGCATAATAATAACCCGCGCCATGGTGGGGGGGAGTATTTTTGGCCACCCCCTCCAGTCTTTTCGCGTTATCTCTAAAACTACTGCGCCGAGCGTCGCAAAACTCTCAGTACCCTCTCGTACATCACTTTTACACCTTGTGTAAAAAAAATGTTCCAGAGCCTATGATAGGTTGACCACAAATGACATTAGAGTCACGCCATGTTCAGCCATTTTCGACCCATTAAAAAGGTTTTGCGGGAAGAGCCATCATGCCTACAGTTTTGAAGATGGATAAAAATGATCAAAATCAAACAGATGTAAAATGAAAAGGGCTACAAGTTTGCTACGTCGAGTTTTTTATTTCTTTTTTGTGTTTGATACCTAAAATTAAAAAAAATTAACAATACCCTAAAAATACCAAAAATTTTCCAACATTCGAGAAAAACGGAATATATGTATAGATCTATAAGTCTGCTATCGACATGCCAAATTTAAGCTCGGTAACACTATTTTTGGCAAAATTTAGGCAAAAATGCTCAAAATTGATGATGTCTAATATTCAAACTCAACTTTCAGCCTTTATAGACCACGTAGAATAAAACTAAGTCCACGGTTGGATTCCTCGTGATGACCTGCATCGAATAGGCGCTCTTTCATGCAAAAATATCATGCAAAATTATCATCTTTTAACTTTGACCTTTTTTACCTGAACTCGACCTGCCCTCCACCAGAACGTGACCTAAACCGTCCCTGATGGTCGTGTAACCAACACCATTGAGTTTGATGCTATAGATTGGACAAAAAAGATGCATCACACGGCCGTAGTAAAGTTGGATTCATGTGCTGGCCCTTGGTGACCTGACCTGGTATTAGTGACCTCTTTTAGCAACATATAGTATGTACTAGGCAATCGACGCTCTATCGATGATTTTCGATAAAATACGTTTTACCCGATGCTATAACGCATTTCCTAGAAGGCCCGTAAACGGTAAAACATTTTGCTTTGGCATGACCTGTGACTTCATCGGTGACCCCGGGTCAATGAAACTATTTTTTTTCGTGACAGTGTTTACAGGGCTATCGAACGCCGCTCGAGTTTTGTGAATCCGTCCAGTAGTTTCGGAGATACGAGGGAGGGGAGGGGGCAAAAAATAGCCCACCCCTTTCCCCCACCAGGTTGCCTCAATCGGACCCCACCGGAGCGCGGGATGATTGAAATGAAATAAAATGAGCACGGTGATAATTTCATCATTGACACCTCCCACTCATGTTTGCATTTTGCAAACCTGGGAACTGCCGTCACTGCCGCGCTGTCTGTCTCCACAAATCATTTTACGAGTGGTCACGAATTAACTATTGCACATTTTGATGTAAACAAATAAAGATCGTTCTGTTGATGCTCTGTAATGTAACTGAGTTCTTACTCAGTTACATAATATAATTTAAGGTATAATTTGACCTAAAGGTCAAATTATACCTTAAATTACCTTATACCTTAAAGGACGACAAGTTTCAACGCGAGGAAAAGATGTCGCTAAAAATAACCGTAGTGCCAGCTTGGTGACAAGTTCTTGCACAAATCAAAACATGTTCCGCAAAAAACGCCAATTATAGGTGGGGGACTTTTGATAACTTCTTGCGACGACCTTTGACGCGACCTAAAAATTGACCAATCTAGTATGAGTTTTTACGCTCTTTCAAATATCGCTTACCACGTGCCGATAGCCCAGGAACGGAGTTAAATGGGGCTGTTCCCGGCGCAGTTTAACCTGCTCCTCTGGTGCCGTAGCAACGCATATCCCACATACATGTACTCCACAGACACGTCCGCCAGTCGTGCGACCCTCCTACCTCATGTCCGCTGCAGCACGAGAACGCCTTCTTCGGGCCCATGACTGAGCGCGCTTCGCCTGCCGGCCGGTGCCGCACAATGGTCCCGAGTCACCGCACACGCAGCACGCTGTGCCCGCTGGCCGGCGACTGCGGGGACAGGCTCACGCCGCTGCCCCGGCCGGCCTCAGTCGGACCCGGGACACGCCACACGGCCGCGAGAACAACTGCCACAGATCGCCAGCCTTGCGATCTGGTTAGTTTACACCAGCGTGACCGTCCCCGGGTGGAAATGATCGAGTATATATGTAGAGCGATAGTTGAGTCAGATAATTTTGCACTTTTTGGTACGCCCCATTAAATATGGAGTGTGGTGAGTTGGGTTTGTCGAAGGTGGTCCCACCAATGCTGGTGGGCCAAAAGGGGCGACCAAAGCGAGATGCAGGTCAAGGAATTGAAGCATGCTGTTTTGCAATAGGTACTAGTATATGTGCGCCGCAACTAACCGTATCAAGTTTACTTGCGAACAAGTAGCCATTATCGGGTGGACACTGGACAGCCAAAGTACAGGCAAGGCTCATAAAAGATGCACGGCTGGCCGGGGATAGGACGATAACAAAAACGTTGGCTATTGACATTTCCAGCTATCGACCCACACCTGAGTGCGCGCTGACAGCCCCGTCACTCGGGGGCATGTTTAAAATTTTCAGCAGCCTCCAAATTGCAATGTTTCCCGCAAAGTCACACAGACGTAGCTCGCCTCTGTCCAGCTCGAGGCTCATACTACCAGCTGACCAGAACTGGAGCTAAAACGAGGGTCAGCGGCGTTTTGGCGTCGGTGACCTAAGGTTCGGTCAATTTTGCGAACTCTCCATTATAAAATTGTATGGGTACCCCTGAGGTCAACCCAGGTCACGAAAGTCGCCAACAGTTTTTTTCGGCTATAACAATTGATGATAGAGACATGCTACAGCGATTAAAACACCTTAGATGTGTTCAGATCAACGATACGGATCGATTGATATCGAATCGATCCGTATCGTTGTTCACCTGACCTTTCCCGGTCAGGTCGTGACCTCGACACTAGCTCAAATTTTAAAGTTGATCTTCTAAGGTCAAAGTAGGGTCCATACTTAATGAGATGCGTCTCGACGAGATGAATAACACGATGCTAGTCCTAATTTCGTGCAAGTTCTGAGTCAAAGGTTATGGGTGAAAAATTATCCCGCAAAAAATCAATGTTGGCAGCCTTTGCTCTTTGCAGGCTAAGCCGGTGGCTAGGTCAAATTTGAGAGCATTCTTCCGAAAGATCGTTGAAAGGGTCATATTAATGCGCTTTTTCGCGGTGCTGTGACTCCGTGTATTCTGGAGTGATGTGCCGATTCGTTGAAAATTGGCGAAGTAGGCAAACTTTGGTCTTTCTTGACCTCTGGTGACCTGACATTTAACCCGTGCTGTGCTGGGGGGAGCGTGTAAAAATAAATGTGTAAAAATACGCAACACTTCTTTATAACTGCGATGGCCAATACCTCCTAGGGGCCCACACTGAAAAAAACTTACACCTAGAGAGTTATTTTTGGAGTTTTTCCACTCCAGTTTGGCGAATAATCACGCACCAATGGCATATAATGATTATGTTTTGTAGCGTATTCCTACTCTTTGCATTGCATTAAGGGCGTTTTTGAAAGTTATTCTTAAACCTGGTACTATAATCATCTCTTTTGTGTTTTAGCAAGTGCTAATTTTATCTTCTAATTTTATCACGTGTCCTTTTTATTCTTTCGGGTTATAAATTTATATCAGTCTCAAAGAGGCATGGGGTAATTTTAGCTTATTTCACAGTGATAAACAAGGTCATTGGAATATATTTGTGCTTAACTCCCATTAGATGGTAATAAAATTGACAGCTAGAGTACTTTTATCAAAACTGCATAAAAATAAACCGCTGTGGAGTAATTAGGGTAATTTTTATACTCCATTACGGCTGATAAATTGACGCGAAAGAATAAAACTATTCTCATGTAGGTGTAAAAATTACTTCCTTCGTGATAAAACTATCATGTCCGGACAATAATTTTATAACCATGGAGTAATATTATGTGGTAGCATTACTAACATTATTCTTCGGGAGTATTCGGGAGCGTATTTCAAGCAATACTGTATCACTTTCTTGATAATCCTATTTCGTTGTGACATAACTAATCTAAAAGTGATTAATCTTTTCGTCCAGCACAGTATTATTCCAAGACTAATATTTTCGGAATGTCTCTGCAGTTCGCGACCATTCGCGACCGCCATTGTGCTCAAGTCGTCAGAACCAAGGCCTTCTGTCAGAGAACCAAGCAAGCGTCCCACCTCGAAGGTAAGCTGAAATTACTGTATACTTTGTGTTTTGTTAGTATGACTTTACAGTAATCCGTAGTATGACCATACAATCCAAGAAATGCGTTGACGTAGATTTGCGGACGACGATTTCCGCGATGATGAAATTCTGGAAGACAAATTGTCACCCATGACATGCTCAAGGCCATTGAAACCAGGGGAAACAGCCATGTCAATTACCCTGATTTAGTTCAAGTTGTGAACAAGATTGTTATGTAGAGCTAATAAGTTATAGATTTTGTGATATTTTTTAAACCATGCAACTCACAGTGTAAGTGACAATATAAGCATCTCACTCAGGTACACTGTATGGAAATGCTCCAAATACCTAGGTATGGCAGGGACGGCTCAAACTTTCAAACTTTTTGTGAGCTGGAGTAACTTACCTGACCTGACCTTCCACAATGATATAATGCTCACTTGATGTTGCTTGATGTTAATTCCATTCATTAATGTGATTTTGCGATGTTTCCAGGTGTGGACTGACTTGGGAATGATCATTGGGCTCGAGGAGGACGTGAAGGAGCATGTCCTGCACAAAATCAGACATACCGCGAAGAAGTATGCCCAGACGATGATAAACGGAGAGCCGGCCGACAAAGACGGTGAGTTTTGAACGGGCACAAGCACACCTTTTCGGATGAGGTGTTCCGCTAGCAACGCATCGTGCCGGGGGGGGGGGAGGGATACTCTTCTTCTATATAACTGGGCTCGAGCCGATCATCGTAGACAATATATTCCTGGCCAGGGCTGGAATAATGTTTAGATCTGACTGATTTCTTTCTTTTTTTAGCGAATGTAAAGTTAGGCCCAAGGTATTTTCGATAAATACGAGGTCAGGCCAAAACATTAGCCAAGACCAAGTGTAGGAAGGTATTTCCCACGCATGCTTCTTCCTGCACGATGGAGAAATGGCGTTTCACATATCCCAATGGCGTAATACATTAATAGCAGAGGGCAGGACAACTGTTTATTTTCTTGATGATTTTTTTTTGGCTTAAAGGAAGACTGCCACCTTTTTTACACAAAACGGTTTTCACGAGACCTAACCCACCTATGACCTACCCTGAAGTCTGTTTCCCGAAATTCGGCCTAGTTTTCAAGATATCCGCAATTGGACTTCAGATTAAAGCCATCACAAATGTGTGGAATACAGGAATGTAACATTACCATGTTAAAATCCCATCTCCCACACTTTTTGTGACGGCATCAATGTGAAGTTCGAATGCGGATATCTAGAAAACTAGGACGAATTTCGGGAAACGGACTTCAGGTCATAGGTGGGTCAGGTCTACTGAAAACCGTTTTAAACCGAAAACCGTAAAAAGGTGGCATGGCACTTTAACGACGGGCGGGACAACATGTTGTACAGGGTGATCAATAAAGAATGACATAAAGTTAGCCCCACGAGAGGCACATAATACATATTTTAATGCATAAACAGCACACCATAGAAAGAGAAATGTTGGACATTTGACATTACCCAAACGAAAGTCGGTTGTGACACTTCGTTTGTCTATAGGAGGTGCTCGAAGTGCCCACCCCTCTAAGCGCAGCGGAGCTCGGCCCGGCGCTGCAGGTGTGCCGCGCCATTCGTCTCAGATGGTTACCGACCATGTGAGGGTGTAGTCTTCGACGACTAACGACAGCATTCAGCTCATCAAGGATCTTGAGTTCTCTCCACGATTTTTTTAGCTGCTTGGGGCCACAAGCTCAAGTCCAGGCAGGAAAAACTCTGGACTGCAGGGTGACCAGGGATGCTGGGCCCTTGCCGGTACTTACGAGGTGCAGAGAATCTGACAATTCTTCAAAAAATCGGCTCAACATCCAGTTTCGCAGTGCTTCAGGAAACCTGGGAATGACTTTTAGGAATGTGTGGGCGATTCTGTACAAGAAACTGGACTGGAAACCATATCGCCCGATCCTAACGATCGTCCTCTCCGATGACAGTATTGTGTCGAGGCTGGCACCTTCTGGCTCAATCAAGCGGAAGAATGTTTCGAACGGCTGATCTGGAGTGACGAGAAGTGGTTTGCGCTACAGCAAGCACCCACAGGAAGGATATAGTCTCCTGGTAGCCGAATAATCCACAGAAGCTGATTCCATACAAGAAGGCGCCCGGAACGTAGGTCATGGCCGGGCTCCGCCGAGCGGAGAAGCAAGACCTCTTCGAGCACCTCCTGTAGACAAACGAAGTGTCACAACTGACTTCGGTTTATGTTACGTCAAATGTCCCACATTTCTCTTTCTAACGGTGTGCTATTAATGTGTTAAAATATGATGTATTATGTGCTTCTCCTGGGGGCTAAGTTTATGTCATTCTTTATTGATCACCCTGTACCTCACCTTTGGACAGCCAATCGTCGTTGGTTTTGCTATTAGTCAACAAGTGTTGTTTAACTCTAGTGATATTGAAAAGTCATGGTTGTCTCCATTCAGGTTGTCTCCATTCATGGTTGTCTTCATTGTCTCCAAATATGCCACAGTTACATGCAGTTTGATACCTAGTACCTGCCTGCACTCCATACTTAACCATGACAGCGGAACATCGGGTACTAATTTCTTATTTCACTGAAATATTTAAACGACGTATAATTATTTTGTAATTATGCACCACGTTTAGCTGTAAGAGTGTATCGTACTACGCAAACGTACTACGCATCGTACTACGATTTTGAGAGTGAAAAGAAATCAGGAAGAAGCGAAGAATCGTCTCCAGATACTGTAGATGGCATAGCCAGCTACTGTACGAACGCGGTTCCTTGTTTCTCTCCTAGGTTTCCTTTACATTTATTTGTACGATATGCATTGATGCCAACTGACTGTAATATTCTTTTTCACGGCAGACGACGAGCTGCTAGCTCTACTTGCCTATGGTTGTGGAACAACCATTGGCACCTTGGCAGATCCGAGAAACGGGGTTCGTCAGGCAGGTGAGGAACTATCGGTGGACGGTGTGGTGGTGTGCCAACTGCCGGCCACCAGGTTGGAGACCGTGGCACTAATGACGGCCGCCCACGCTGTCTTCTACACAAAGTTCACGGGGCCCTGCAGGGCCCTGTTCGAGATTCTTTACCGGAGTGTGGGATTCGATGTAAACCTATCTGGCTTATCACAGAAGGTGTGGGAGATTACCCAGGTAGTGTAGAACCAGCATCGGAGATGCCCACTTCGAATGACTGGCGACCTGTGGCTCACCTGTGGTTCAAGTGACTCGTGACTTGTGGCTCACCTGTGGCTCAAGTGACTCGCAACGTGTGGCTCACACTACTGGAGCCTCTGTATTATGACTAATTCAGCTGCGGCGGTCTCAGTACGCCAATGAGTCTCAGTACGTCTTCCATAGCCCAGATCACGCTCGTTTTATATGCCATCCGTGGCGGTGGTTCTGTGCGCAGATGTTATTCGTTAGCCTCAGTGTTAACCATACACGCTCGTTTTATCTGCCATCCGTGGCGGTGGTTCATGTGCGCAGATGTTATTCGTTAGCCTCAGTGTTAACCATACACGCTCGTTTTATCTGCCATCCGTGGCGGTGGTTCTGTGCGCAGATGTTATTCGTTAGCCTCAGTGTTAACCATAACGCCCTTGTGAGTTGTGACCTTGAACGTCCTTCCAGTGATTTCGCATTGCGGCCGGCAGAGACGAAGTTTTGCCTCCCAGTTGAGACGCCGCTTCTCAACTAGGAAGCAAAATTACGTCCCTGTCGGCCGCAATGCGCCATCACTGGAAGTGCGTCCAAATTAAGATGTACCTGCTGATGCTCAGGTACCATTCGTTGATCAATTGTTGGTGTTTCAATACATTGTTTAAATGCATTCCTTATTTTACACTTGGTCATAATATTATCACATCACCCCGCATTATCAGGGGTGGTGCTTTTACACCGGGGCTTGATTTTACCGGGGAGTTACTCCGGGGTAAAAGTATCGAAAAAAGGAGTGCTTTTTGGCATGGCAATATTATTCCCCGAATGGGAGTAATTTTAGTATTAAGTTAATAAAATTATCATCTGGTGTAATTTTATCCAAAGATAGCATACTTTTATCCTCCGTCATAAAATTACTCCCTAGCACGAATAATATAAGCGTTCGGATACTAAATATATTCTATATGCTAGTTTTATTCCCCAAAACTCCCCATTTTAGGCGCTTATGCCAGGTCATAAAATTATTCGATTGCAGGAGTGCTTTTTGACATTCTAAAATTAGAAAATGGGGAGTAAGTTTTTTTCAGTGCATACCTCCCGGGTCTCCCCTACATGTTGTGAAAATTGCAGACCCAGGTCGTTCAAGGTCAGGTCGCCAGGTCACGTCAGGTGACTTTATCTAAGAAAAAGGTTCAAAGGCTCGCTAGAGCTACACCGACTGAACGATCACTTTGAAACTTTCAGCGACTGATATGAGTAACACTGTAACAGTATGTATAAAATGTATCTCTCGGATTTTTATATCTGCAACCAAAGGTCAGGTCAATTTTGTGACCTCTTCATTAGGTATACCTAAGTCAATGGGAGAAAATTGAAATGCGCCTCTTTTGGACGAATGTTGATCAAAACGCTCTCAAACATCGTTTCATAGGTAAACATGACTCACACACTGAATCGGAAAAATGCATCTGTGACCCCTCTGTGTGTCCCCGAGGTCATCTCAGGTCATGAACGGCCACCAGCAGTTCTTTGGTTACTACTTTTGATAGAAACGTGCTAGAGCGGTGAAAACACGTCAGATGCGTTCAGCTCGACGATACGGATCGACTGATATGCAACATGACTCTTTCCGGTCAGATCATGGCCTTGACCTGAGGTCAAATTTTCCAAATGACCTTTCAATCTTCAACAAATAATTCATTCGACGCGTCTCGACGAGAGGAACGCGATGCTGCTAAAAGTAATGTCGTGGCTTTCTTGAGTCAAAAATTATTGCCGAAAAACATTTTTCGTGAAAACGTCTATTTTTACAGTTTTTGCCCTCTGGAGGCAAACCGTTGAGCTGAGGTCAAATCTGAGAACAATATACAGAAAGGTCTGTTAAAGGACTATCGAATGCGCCCGCCCCCCCCCCCCCCCTCCCCCCAGCACGACACGGAAAACACAGGCCGGCGTGTTTTAAAGGGATATCACCTTAACCCGCACGGCGCGGGTTAAGGTGATCTAAAAATGAGCAAAGTAATCTCGTCACGATTTTTGACGCTCTTTTTAAGGCCATCTACTACTACGTGTCGCTAAAGCGCCTAGCAGCCGAGTTCGAAGGGTGTGTTCAAACACCTCTCCCAGCAGGGCGAGGAAATCCAGGAGCCGCTGGACACGCCTCTAAAGAACTGAGACCAACTTATGCACGGCAGGTACAGAATTACTATCGATGCTACCTTTTCGGAAGAAATAAGCTTCGCTTCTAAATAGCCTGTCACATTTTCGGTGGATAAACGAATTACAACTCATGGTAACCGAGTGCCGCCGGTTCAAGACAGTTGACTCTGATGGACCTTTTCGCGTCTGCAGCGTCGAGAAAGGGCCTTGGCATAGAGCTGTATTGACATTCGATCATAGATGAGACACGGGTGATTCAGGGCCGTCCTTACTCAAGCGCCGTGTGCCACGGCTCAACATTCTCTGTCAGGCGCCGGTCACAAGGCTGCGGCAGCTATAGTCGGTGGATGAGCCGACACATCTGCAAACACATCGGCCCAACCCGTCCCCTCGCCTTCCGGTGCAACACACGCTGCACTAATTACAGTCAGCCTACACACCGACAGCTTCATAGCCAGCCCAGAGTTCGACACTACACCGCACCGCCCATCTCCCTCATCGTCTCATCGACAGGGGGATAGTGGACCAGGTGCGACTGTCGTGTCACACACAACTCAACAACCTACCCCAGCCTGCGCTACCGAGAACCAAACATATCCACGATACGACCAGACAGCTTCATTACGAACAAAGTCCGGCCGTGGTCGACCCAGGGACACCGCACTGGACGCTCGGGCCATTCAACAAAGTACAACATATTTGTCTTCGATCGCCGTTACGCGCACACCACGCATCTCCACGTCACGATTACCATTGCTCATTTAGACGGTTATCTCTCGTCACCTCCGCCAGTATCCGGTGCCGTCGCGGTCCCGCAGCCCAGTCTGACCTCACTGAGGCTCGAGCAGACGGCGGCCGACCGCTGAGATCGGCACTAGTCAGCAATAGTTAGTCGAGGTCGGAGGAAGTTCGCCCCTGCCACAGACACTGGGCACGACCGGCCACAGAAATACGCCTATAGTCCCAGGCTGGCAGGAGGAACGCACTGCAGGCTTGTAGGCTTGTTACGAACAGCAGTGCGAGTGACACGACTTCTCTGCCGAGAACAGAGATCACGGCGGCCGCAGATATCGGAGGCAGACGCTCAGAAGTAGGCGTCGTCGTAGGTGACCACGTTCCGCTGGTCCTTGTTGTGGAGGCCCTTCTGCGAGTGGCTCGCCGCTGAAATCAGAGGCAGAACGTGACTGACAGGCAGTTGACACTCCAGCGCAGGCAGACTCGGTGTGGTAACATCAGTCTGAGCGTACGCAACGGGGTAGTTTATGATGTCTGCAAACATGGAGACATCACAAAGTTCAGAGTTATTCTGAAGTGCTTGGCCCAGCAGTACTACGCATAGAAAGCTGGTTATTACTGGTAGCGTACCGATGGGCTAAGTATGAGTTATCTGTCGATTGTGTATACGTGGTGACTCAAAAAGTCGTTTCACATTCTTTGCTAGGAATTGCGCCATTCAAGAGTAACAGAGCATGCAATTTGGGCAGAGCGCATATTACCAGATAATTAAAACTAAAAACGATACAAATACACTTGCAACACAAATAGTATGTATAGTTGTAACAGAGCCTGCGCCTCACGATAAAATGGACGCATATTTTCTTCCTAAAAAATTCAACGTACGCGCAAAAACAAACTGTCAACACTGTCCGAACTCGCAGTCCTGATCAATACCTAAAATGGCGGTCCCGACGCTATACAACGAGGATTTGCGTTTGGACCGAGGCAGCTAATCAAAACAAGCGCAGGCGTCCACTGGCGGCTCGAAGGGGTTCGAATCGACCATCATCGACCGTGGCTGGCCGCCGTCCGTCAACGGAAGTGACACCATGGGTACCAGCAGTGACAACACGTCACGTGACGCCACAATGGCCTGCAACATGTGGTCACGTGGTCTGGGCAGTGGAATATTCCATGCTCAAACGGCTGGAGCGAGACTATGAAAAACACGACAAAAACTTGCGAAGATGGATAGTCTCAACTCTCAACATACTATGAAATATAACAATAACAAATGAATTGGCTTCGACGTCACAAATGCAAACACTTGGAAGACAAACGACCACTAAATGACAACTGTTGGTCAAGTACCATTAGTCTGGCCATCAAAACATAGCATCACTTCCAACAGAGCGCTAGTTGGTCCCATTTTTTCCAGACCCCAGTCTGTGAATCTGGCAGTCGGAGGTTTACAAACACACAGCCAGCAGAGGGCTTCCCGTCGGCGGCGGCGTGTGATAAGGTTGGCCAGACGTGGGGCCGACATCGGCCGGCCCCACCAGAGCCCAGGAATGCCGGGGGAGGAGGAGGGGAGGGGCGTGGGCGGCAACAGTCACACGAATGGGACAGGGGCACGGTTATCATGTAATAAATATCAGCGGCGTTACTCGTTGGCTACCCCATATGTAAGCAAAACGTAAAAAAGCCACTGAGAGGACATCGAATCGTAAAACATAATTATGTGTTGTCGCCCGGGGCTTGGAAAACGATGCTTTATTTACCGGAACATTTTTGCGGAGGACTGAGTGTTGGTATACAGTATACACCAGATCCGTAGCAGATATAGCGAGGTAAGATCGTTTTCTCAAAAACGCTTCCAAATTCATTCGATTTTAGTCACAACCGGACGGCAAGCCTTTCCTAACAGCACTCGCTAATATTAGCAGGACAACTCGGCTCGGCATGTGGTGAAAAACGAAGCTGAAGGCACGCGTTCGGCGCTGCCTTGCTGTGTCACAGCCGGTTGTCTGGTTTGATCCGGATCACGTCATCCGGGCGACGGACACAAGCGCAGCAATTGGTGGCTGATCAGTGGCGGGGCCGCGTGGAGTCACAGACAGTCACAGTTCCGCTCCCGGCCCACACAGATACCGAATCCGACCGTCGCTTCAGCGTCGGCTCTGGATGTCTTCTGCCGGGCCGTCTCTAATTTGTACGTACGTAATTTGTACTTCGGATCGCTACCCCACGTTCAAGCCCGCCACGGGACAACAAATAAGACGGCACTAAAGCCTAGATTATTACAACATTCACAGGGTGATACCGTAGCAGTGATACCGCGCTACCATAGCCTTCGTCAAAGACACAGCTGACCGTCTTCAGCTGTTCAGGTTCTCCGAATGTGACGTCCGCCGAGCTCAGAAGGCCGGACATGTCTCAGCAGCTCGGTCTGCCCCGGCGGTGTCCGCGCCTGTTTGGGCACGCCTACATTGACGGTCACGGCCGCTGGGGCGCAGCTCGTCCGGTTCACACCGACATCGGTCAATCTGAATTACAGAGCGCGCCGACAGCCGGGAACCGTGGTAACAGGGGAAGCTGAGGAGGGCGGTGGCAGGTCGGAAGTGGCTGATTCCTGTTCAGAGTCGACAGGGCTAGACGGACGGGGGAGGCCTTGTTTCACAGACGGGAACTTGGTCTTCTAGGCTAGGCACTCCATCTGTCATTGTTAGGTCAACTATGAAAGTATACTTTGGCAAAATATGTTTAAGTCGAGCCCCTCACTAAAATTGTGCCGCTCTTACTTTTCCTATAAATACATTGCGGTACTGAAGCCAAGGAAAGAGTACCTAAGAATGCAGAAGTTTCCAAGTGTGTGTACCGATCCCAATGTGTGCCATTGTGCTTGGGGGGGGGGGGGCAGTTCGGCCCTTTCGGTCTGACGAGACCATTTTAGGGCCGCAAGGATAATAGGAATAAGGGGGAGACTTTGGTCTGGGCGAGCACCCTGCCCGTCCAGAGGATGGGCCGACCAGCCCCCCCCCCCCCCCAAGCACTCACCGCACCCGGCTACCGGCGTGCTCTTACGGGCAATCCCGCGTGGGATAAAGTAGCCCGTCCAGCTCGGAGCAGGGGTTTGAGGCGTGGAGGAGAAGGATCTGAATGTCCTGAGGATGGAAAATGACGGAACGGTGTGCCATTGTGTATTAGCCTCTGCGCTCTTCTGAGAGGTTCGCACATCATAGTACTCGTACACCATGACTACATAACCCCGCATTAAGCACTCCATTACCCAGCACAGCGCACACAAGGCCCCAGCGTGCGTCCCCGATCGCTCACCGATAGTGCTCCAGGCGCTGGATGTGGACGCGTCGTTGATGGGCTCGATCTTGGGCTGCCGGCGCGCGTACGACACCTGTAGCTGCACACCGTCCACCGTCGTGCCGCTCATAGCGGCGATCGAGCGCTCCGCAGCCTCCATCTTGTCGAACGTCAGGAAACCGCAGCTGGACGAAACGGACACCAGGTGGCTTCAGCGGCGGGGTAAATGGAAAACAAGCGAGCACAAAGTGCGATATGTCGCACAAGTCCGTTCCAAATAGAATCATTTAACTGATGGAGAGACAAGACCACAGCCGGACACCGTAATTTATAGCCACTTTCATTAGATACTACAAAACAAGAGCAGTATACGCATAAAAAGAGAAGCTGGACTGAGTCGCGTACTGCACCACTACTTTTAGCCTCAGAAGTTTTGAGGAAAAATCCAGACAATTCACCGTTCCATGCTTCTATCCTCAGGATACGGAAATCCTTCTCCTCCACGCCGCAACCCCCCTCCGGGCTGGACAGGCAACTTTATCTAATGCGGGCTGCTCCCTTGGAGCGGCACCGCTGCTCCCGAGGGAGCGCACCCCGTAGCCGGGTGCAGTGAGTACCTTGGGGCTGGTCGGCCTGTCCTTCGGGATGGGCTCAGCCCCGGTGACTCACTAGGGTGCCTGCCCAGACCAATGTCTCCCCCTATATCCTATCATCCTCCCGGCTCTGCAATGGTCTAATTGGACCGAAAGGGCCTAACCCAACAAAAACAAACAAACAAACAAACAAACAAACAAACAAACAAACAAACAAACAAACAAACAAACAAAACCAGACAATTCAAAAACTTTTCACACCAGCACTAAGCTCTCGAAAATTCTCCCTCTACTCACTTTTTCTCTATTTCCATGCTGATGTTGACGATGACGCCGAACTTCTGGAAGGAGCGCCGCAGCAGCTGTTCGGTAACACCATAGCCGCGCACGTACACCGTGTTGCCCTGACGCGGTTTGTCCGGGGCCACGTCTCGCGATGACGACCGCTCCTCCTTATCCCGAGCCGAGATGAAGCTGTCGTACAGCGTCTGAAAACGGAGCGAGGGGTGATAGGACTGCCATTGAGCTGCTGAGGGGATTGTGGTACTGTGATTGCAATAAACAGTCTAAACATTATAGGAAAATGATACCTAAGTTCTCGTTAAAGCACACTAAGAGCTGATGTTGATAGAATAACGAAAAACATGTCGATAATTCGAGTTTTCGCATATAATTTCCTGTAAATTATAGTGATCGACAGTAAACGACCTGCAGTAATCACTCAATGATTCCTAAACATCTATTAATTTTTTTAACCATTTAAAGAGCCGCAACACCACTGGAATTAGGGGCAGTTCAAAACACCTCGTACACAGTCTATCAGCGGGGGTGATGCGTGCCCGAGACCGTGGTGCCCACCTTGACCTTGTTGCCGGGCCGGAACTCCTTGTCACGCTCGGCGGGCGGCGGCGGCGGCGGCTCGTCCTCCGGATGGCTGGCAGAGAACGGCTGGTAGCCGCTCAGCGCCCGGTCCGAGCCCGACAGCTTCCGCTCCAGGCCCTGAGGACGAGCGGTACCCGACGGTTGACAGACGGTTGACAGAAGTGTTCCGGATTACGGTCCCACAGCCAGGTGTCGCAGAAGTACCAACACGCCCGGAAGGTATTATAGCCGGTGGAAACGGTGAAAGACGGCGACGAAATGTGGATGACTGGTCTGATAGGCAGAAATTGGGACTAAATTTATTAGATACTGACCTACCACTAAGATGCTGCATAAATATAGGAGACTTTAATGGGTGAGGAGATTTCTATGCGTAAATCGCCTATGAAACGCTAAAACGCATTTGCCACTACACGAAACTGTGCAGAGTGCACTTACCTTAGAGCGTTTGAATGTTGTTTTCTCTTTGTTATCATCACGACGTTCGATGGATCGAATGGCCCCAGACCGGATTAGTTTTTTAGCATATTCCTTGGCATCTTTGGCTTCAGATGGCCGCTTCACTGGGTGAATCGGCTCCGGTTCCTGGCGAGGGGCCTTCAGTGCCTGCAATGCCTTTTTCTAGGGGGAAAATGACGACCGGTGAGATACATAAACAAAATGTGAAGAGCCCCTTTATGATCTAGCTGCAAGGAACAGTCTTTCTGACAATGGAAACATTCTACCAGTCCCATAGCTCAGTTAATAGGTGATGAAAGAAAGTTAGGGCTCCAATCATTTTGGTGCTCAATATGAGACTCTTGACAGGGATATTCACAATAGGCTGGAGCACCCACAGCCAGTTAAAGTCAGTTGGATGACATCCACCACATCAAAATTGTGTCACCAAATTCAGAATATCTTGATCTATCAAAATATAAAAATATGCATAACAATACAGTACCTATATCTGCAGCACCCCATACTTCAACTTGTTTCACGCAATGTATTTATAGCATTCATTTACCTTTTTGCGGAGCTTTGCATATTTATTTTGTAAAACTATTTCCTCCTCAGTTAAATTAGTCGGGAAATGAAGATACACCATGACAAATCCACGCAAGACTGTTAAGTCACAATTACTTCGCAACTTTGCATACACTGTAAACACTGTCTCGGTCTGATCAAAATTCAAAGTAAATTTTAGCTCAAAAGCAAATAAGTCTACACCAGCAAGCGCGAAATAGCTAATTATTATTATTGTTGTAGGTTGCAACGGTTGCAACGTAACGTAAGGCGAACTAAATACACAATAGCTATGAAGATTTGTTCGAATGCTGTCACAATATGACATCATTAAACTTGAACTTTTTTTGGAAGTTTTCTGAAACATTAAGTCTAAATTGCAATTTTGACCATTGAAAGAAAATAACTCAAATTTATTTTTGACTAAAATAGTCAGTAAAATTAAAATTAGAGCCAAATTTAACAATATATTTGCAGTGGAATTCATTTTGAACTGTAATATTCATGACGTCATTTTACCAAAAAAATAATTATCTAAAAATGTGAAAGGTATTTTTTTTTTTTTTTTTTTTTTTTTTTTGCTCGGCCAGCCTAGTGCCAGTCTCGAGCGGTGGGACAGTTAACCCGGCAATTTTGGCCGGGATGCAAAAGTTACGTTAAAAGTTTGATTGTAGACAAAGATAATGTTCAGTTTTGAGTAATAGCACGAAACGGAGTGTCGTTGCCTAGCAACGATCTTCAGTGCCTAGCAACTCGCACAAAAAACGAGATGTTGAAAGCTGATTGCCTAGCAACCTGATACTGGCAGTGAACTGTCATGAAAAATGATAGCTGTTTGAACAGTACGCTCACTTTCGTGGGCTTCATGTGCGTACATCGAAATTAGTATTGTTATTGTGAATTATTTAGACCGAGATCGAGAGAATCGAGGCGAGATACCTATAGATCGAGGCATCGGAGGCATCCTCAATCCGAGATTGTGGAGCTGAGTGGAGTTGAAAAGACAGATCATCATATTCACGTTTTTTGCAGAAATGGCAATTAATTGTGGTGAGTTCAGATTTTATGGCGGGTTTTTGATGTAGGTACCTACCTATGTCCTATACCCCAGGACCCAAACTGGGAAATAATCAAAAAAATCCATGTAATTGCTGACATGCCTGGCGTAACAGGCAGATTGTGCCAAAACTTTGGCACAGCATCTCTTGTGATCTGTGTGCTGGAATTTTTGCCTGGAAGGTGCACAAAGAAATTCTAATGAAACGAGCAATTTAATAAATTTTGGCATAAGGCAAGATTAAGTATTAGCTTACTTCAGTCACTACTCACTCACTAACTACATTCAAATAACGAACATGAGACCATGACTGATGGGTATGTAGGTAATGTTCATCCAAGCCTACCTGGCCTGAGCTCCCTGGGTTGACATTTCAATTTGTGAAACCAGAGACAGCCCTTGGATGATGGGGGATACCTTGGTACCTACTTACTTAACTGAGTATTGCTGTTATTACCTTACCTTACCAGGTACAGGAATTTAGATGGCCAAACTTGGCCTGTTTGGGTCCTGATCTCATTAAGCTCTGTGCATGAGGACAGACATAGCTATATTACTTTTGCGTAAATTGTGTTTAGTGGGTTCACAGAGCTTTCAGACTGTAAGACCATACTTAGGTGAGCTCTTGTTTTCCAGCTTAGCTAAGTCAGTACCCTGGTGCTGTGGGTGAGAAATCATAATGGTTGAGCAGTGAGCATCAAGTCAGCAGTATCATGGGTAAAGATCAGCTGCCAGTGCCTCTTTCATTAAGTTTAATATAAAGTTTACACTGTTCTAGTTGATTTAAAGTCATTTTTGAGTAAAAGCTTTCTATAGCTCTGTCATTTACACTGCAGTGTGTTCATTTTTGTATTTCAGATACCCATGACTTCAAGATTCCTCAAAAGGAAGTCAAGGCCCACAATGAGCTAAAGAAATGGGCTGAATCAGAGGCTTATCAGGTGAGCTATTGATGTAGCAGCTCAGTACTTATAATATGCATTATCAAAGTCAATTGCTCAATTATTTTATAAGTGCCAGGTTATCTTCAGCTCAGTTATCATCCAATTATTTGCATGATTCAATTATCTTATATTTCTGGTTCGAATCATCATTTATGATGTTGGTGTGCTTAGTTTTTTTTTAGTGGTTTATGCTCTTCAAATCAACCATTCAACTAGCTTTCATATTGGCCTTATCATTTACATCAACTCTTAGCAGACTTCTGAATTTCCTCAAATTGCCTTACCCAATGAAGAACCCCCCCTTTCACTGTTTTGTCCCTAATTGAAGTAGAGATTTGTGAGAAAATGAGTGTTTGCTGTAAAAGAGCTGCTGAGGGCTTGTATGCCCAATTTTAGGATCTCTGGTCAACTGGTGACTTGCAAGGTCACTTCAATTTAATTTAAATTTTGTGATTTAAAATAGCTAGTCAAACTTGTTTCAACCTTCAGTGGTACAATTGAGGGCAAAAGCTCTAGTGAAAATAATTGCAACAAACTAAGCACTAGTTAGGTACCTAATCCATTCAATACATTACCTACTTGTTTTATTGTTAGGCATGAACAGTCACATTGAAGCATCGATACACCCGCGCCTAATCAGTCTCTCCGGCGCCAACACCCAGCATCCGGCTGATCATGCTGTCCCGTCTCCACAGGACATCATGGGCATGCTGCTGGCGGTGAACACGGCGGTGCGCGGCCTGAAGATGCCGCCCGCCACGGCAGAGGCTGGCTCCGACGCCGTGCGTCGTCTGGTGGCCCTCCTCGACCATATGTCCTCCTGGGTGGACGAGATCGCGCCCGTCGAGCAGCCCCAGCGCTTTGGCAACAAGGCTTTCCGCACGTTCTATCAGCGCCTTGAGGAGGTCTGTACACGTTGCCGTAGCCGGAGTGAATCTGTCGCGCGTAGGGCTGACACTGACACTGTAGACTAGTCTAGCATTTGGTGTCACTGGTAACCGGTACCCATATCCACTTTCATGATTTACGTTTACCTCTTCTCGCGCGTCCACTGCATGCGGACCGTGGAGTGGACACGCAGCAGGCAGCAACTGTGCCGCTGGCCGTGAACAGACCGACCCGCTTCTGACCTGTGTATGCTCGGGTTATCTGTGTCCACCGTTGTTTCTGTGTTACGCCCCGCTACCCTCTGCCCGCCGCTGACCATTCCTCACCGTCCTCAGCGCGCCGAGCCGCTGCTGCGGGACGCCCTACCGCCGAAACTCCACCGCGCCGTACCAGAGATGGCCGTCTACCTCACCGAGTCGGTCGGCAACGCCACCCGCATCGACTACGGCACCGGACACGAGCTGGCGTTCGTCATGCTGCTCTGCTGCCTGTTCAAGGTCGGCGCGCTGGCCGAGGATGACATGGCAGACGCCGGACTGGTCGTCTTTCCACGGTCAGTGCCTTCCTTCACCGGGTAATGCCTGCATTTTTTTAAAGTTAGCTCGAATGGCTAACTTAACGAATGGCCGGTCCCGTAGCTCAGTTGGTTAGAGCGTTGGACTCCGCGTGGTGAGAGCACGCGTTCCCGGTTATGACAGTCCGGGTTCGAAGCGCGACGGGCGCTCGACATTTATGGGCCTCCTGACAGGTATGGCTGCGGTTGGTGGCAGGCCGTAGCCAGGTGAAGTCAGCGAGGGGACCGGCCGTGCGCGGCTTTGTGCGCACGTTAAACTTTGGACTCTAAATTCTGCCATAGAATCGGAATTGCGCGATCGGAGGGTAGAGGGCAGGGTCATCGCAACAAGCTGCGCTTAGCGGTGGCTCTGTCCTTGTGAATCCTTCCCATCAAAAGATTCGGACTAAATTTATAAAAAAAATGGCTGACAAAGCTGGAGCCCATGCTAAGCAGAGTTTGATGCGTGGGTCGCGGCCTCCGTCGTCCGATTGGGCATTTTTGGGCACTCGGGAGGATTTTAACAGACCGTATATACCCACCGTAACGCTCGCGTGCCCCGTTCGTTTCAGGTACCTTCGACTGGCACAGCAGCTGCAGCAGCGCTACCGTATGGAGCCGGCCGGCAGCCAGGGTGTCTGGAGCCTGGACGACCACCAGTTTGTACCGTTCATCTGGGGCAGTGCGCAGCTGATCGACCAGAACCGCGTCTCACCCAAAGCCATCGCCAATGAGGACATGGTGCACGCGCTGGCTAAGGATTACCTCATCTTTGCCGCCATCGAGTACATTCTCAAGGTGTGTGCTGGGGAGACTGTGTGATGGCGGGAAGAAGTGAGGTGTTGGGCTGTTGCGTGACCGCTTCTGGGTGGTGATGCGACCGTTCGGGGGGGGGGGGGGATTTTAGCAGCTGGATGGAGGTGTGTTACGACATGTGCTCCTGCGTATCGCTCAACACGTTGTTTAAAGTCTGCACCGATATAATAACATTGAACATTATGATAATGGTTGAAGCATCGGACGTCATTTACCGGTGAATCTTGACCTCAACGAAGATGTACTGTATACGACGTGTTCTTTTTTAGGAAAGTATCTTGAAACTCGCTTCCGGACCGTCCACTAATTTTTTTTTTTTATAAATTTAGTCCGAACCTTTTGATGGGAAGGATTCACAAGGACAGAGTCACCGCTAAGCGAAGCTTGTTGCGATGACCCTGCCCTCTACCCTCCGATCGCGCAATTCCGGTTCTATGGCAGAATTTAGAGCCCAAAGTTTAACGTGCGCACAAAGCCGCGCACGGCCGGTCCCCTCACTGACTTCGCCTGGCTACGGCCTGCCACCAACCGCAACCATACCTGTCAGGAGGCCCATAAATGTCGAGCGCCCGTCGCGCTTCGAACCCGGACTGTCATAACCGGGAACGCGTGCTCTCACCACGCGGAGTCCAACGCTCTAACCAACTGAGCTACGGGACCGGCTAATAAGGTCATGGATGCCAATGAGCCAATTTGCTCATTGGCATCCATGACCTGCCTCATTTGTAACTTTTAGCCAACCGTGACCCGAACCGCCCCGACCCGTGACCCTTACCGGTCCGTAACCGACCTGTACCCCTTCGACCTATGACCGTCACGGTCCCCGTTCGCAGGTGAAGACGGGTCCGTTTGCCGAGCACAGTAACCAGCTGTGGAACATCAGTGCCGTGGCGCGTTGGACCAAGGTCAACTCAGGTCTGCTCAACATGTACCGCGGCGAGGTACTCTGCAAGTTTCCGGTCATCCAGCACTGTCGGTTCGGCTCCATCCTGAGTATCGCTCCGGCCTCTGAACGGATACACGAGCTAGTGATCCCGGCCGATGTGACGGGTGGGCCGCTCGGAGGATTGGGCATGCACACGGGGATGCCTGTGGGAAGAATGCCGCCAGCGGGAGCCATGCCGGGGAAAGCGCCCATGGGAAGGATGCCTCCACCGGGAGGGATGCCCATGGGAAGAATGCCACCCCCTGGGGAAGTGCCCATGGGAAGAATGCCTGGCACAGTCCCGATGGGCAGAATGCCGCCATCTGCGGGTAAGATGCCGCCGCCGCCCGGTCCTGCGGCGGCCCCGGGCTCAAGTGCCCCCGCGCCGGGTCAGGGTGCCGCCCCGTCTGTGACGTCAGATGCAGGGGAGCGGTGACAGTGTCAATAGGATAAGTTACAGATGGTCAGGAGCTGCCACGTATGTCCATCTGGGGCAGTGTTTAGGTGATGATAGGATGAGGGCCGCCAGGACGGCGGTATCATTTCCCCGTTGCTATCTAAGCCTCTCGTTCACCTCTAAGGCTGGCGGATGGTCTGCGCTTTACTCATCGCGGAGCCCGGCAGTGCAGTGGTGTGCGCCTTGTGTGGCTGTGGTCGACATTGTCCGTGATGGGTTGATCAGTGATGCCTGCTTGTTGCTCGCTGTACAATGCTAGTTCGTCCTGTCTGGTGATGACGCTAAGACACACACCCTCAACATTCGAATCGTGTGTCGAGTTACCAGAGCATCTCATTTTCGATACCCTGTCTTTGTTGTTGATGATGAATTAGAACGTGTAATAGCTCAGATGTGATCAGTCAGACGTAGCGCGGATTGTTCGTGTTCGTGTCTGTTCTGGGATCATTTGAGTTTGTGAAGGTCAGCGGGCCCTTCCTTCCCTTGTGTGATCATTATGCTTGTGTAAATCGATAAGTATTCGGGGTGCGTACACATAGCGTAGCGTGTGCGGCTTATGCATATTGTTTGTTTGCGTGTTCGGCCCAGTCGATCAATGCCGCTGTTTTTGTGATGCTACGTTTGGTTCGAATGTCCACCATAACTCTTCATCGTGCTAGGTTTTGACCAGTTTCTGAAAGTCTGATGAGCGGCAGACTGTTATGTTAACAACTGTTATGACTAAAAACTGCGATACGACTTCTTTCTTTACGAAAATAAACTTTTGAAAAGGTTTACTGGGTAGTCAACACTCCCCTCGGCAGCGCATGTGCTGTGTCAAGGAAATTATTGACTTGTCACTGACGAGGAAAATGATTCGAAATGGGAAAAGCAAGTGGAATGGTGAAATAAAAATCTAGTAACCAGAGCTGGGCAAGTGCGTTCCTTTAGTGCGTTCCTGCGTTCTTCCGTACGTACGCACCGCCCTTTTTAGGAACGCAGGAACGCAAAGTTTTTCAAAGGAACGCAAGTAAGAGGAACGCACCACCCGAAATTTTGAAGCGTTCCTGCGTTCTTGCGGAACCACCCGAAAAATCATATTGCTGCCAATGACCTCTGTGTCAAATGTTTGAATCTCGAGTACGTGTGTTTGCCGGTAGAGGCGCCACTTGTCGGTCGAATCGAGGAAGGCTCGTTTAGATTTAGTGGTGATGTTCACTATTCGATTCGGTTTCAGCCTTCAGGCATCAAATGTGTAAAGGAATATGATAACTTTTACTTAGATACATCTTTCAACTTAACTATTGTTTTTAAGCAGGTCGTATTTTTGTTGAAAACCCTACGGATGATATTGGTAAAACGTATTTCAGATATTCGATTCGGAAAAGAGATGTCGAGTTGCTTTTCGGCCCCGCGTCGCCATTCTGGGTATTGTGATTTGTGATCGATTCGCCCCGTGTTTGGTTGGGCCCGCGCCGCGTGGTTCGGCGGTATTTCTTTGTCCACGACTTCGGTTGTGAAGAACACGCCTGTAGTGTTGGACTGGCGCGATTTGCCTACTTTGTCCGCTACAGTGTTGCGTTGCACTGATTTTGGTATGATTTGCTGCTTGGTAGAGCCAGAATACAATACGGGTTAACAGTTTGGGACGCAGGAACGCAGGAACGCTAACGCACCGAGCGAAAAAAAAAATGAGGAACGCTATTCCAGGAACGCACTAACCGCGGCCGGAGGAACGCAGGAACGCTAACGCACTACCGAAAATCGAGGAACGCGCCCAGCTCTGCTAGTAACAAAACACTTTCGCGTGGTTGCAAACGTGATTCATAGAGTTTTTCTCATAAATTACTGTAATTATGCGCTGAACAGTCTTTTGCAGTCAAATAACAAGATTTTTGAGACAATTATGATGCAGCTGCTTCAAATACCAGTTCTTCCATTTTGTTCTAAATTGGTCGTGTGCAGAAGCTATCGCCTCGCAAAGGCAAATTGAATGCGTTGATTTGATGTCGCTCGCTAAAAGGTGTCAGCGTGAGCAGATTCACGATTTTCTGTACATTATGCTGAAAATTATCTGTGTTCGTTAGCTCCCTTTGGATTTTGCTTTGGACGAACTGACTTTAGGGACATTAGGTTGGAATTTAGGCAGTAGTTAATGCTGAAAATTAGATAGCCTCTTTTCTGAAACTACTATGGACGTCAAACCCCTTGAGACCCCACTTTTTTGCGATAATTTTTAAATGCGTCAACTCTCGTTGACAATATTCTGGCAATGTGTGTTTCAGAACCTGCCGAAACTTTTATTACTAAGGTATTTTGACGCCAAACGATTATGAAAGGTACTTCTCATTCACTCGTAATGTTAAATTTCACGGAACGAATCTGCTGTTTGGGTAGAGGCTACGCGCTCATGGGGCGGAGCCACGTAATGACGTCAGCGCTAAGCTTCGCCCTACCTTGGCCCTACCCCTCCGGCGCTCCTTGCCCGGCGACCGGTCACTCGCGTCTCTCGCTCCATTCAGGCTTGATGGTGGGCGGTAGCTGGTAGCGGTAGCGGGCGCTGGTAGATGGCATTTAGAGCAGATGGCGCTGGTGGCGGGGCTCGAGTGTGGCCGAGCGCAAGCCTCTGCCCGGGCCTGAATTGACCTTAGCATTACGAGTGAATGAGAAGTACCTTCCATAATCGTTTGGCGTCAAAATACCTTAGTAATAAAAGTTTCGGCAGGTTCTGAAACACACATTGCCAGAATATTGTCAACGAATGTTGACACATTTCAAAATTATCGCAAAAAAGTGGGGTCTCAAGGGGTTTGACGTCCATAGTAGTTTCTATTAGATAGTAGGTAGGTATCTTGGTAGTCATAAAGCAGGCATCGCATGTGTTTTTTTTTTGCAACCAAGGACTGGAGAGGTGCTATACCCAGATATGCTTTCTAATCCAACCAAGCCAAACCTGACCTAACCATACCTACAACCTAAAACCTACCAGTAAAACGCCTTTTGGGCGAAGGACGAGCGAGCGAGATAGTGAGCCCTGCACGTGCGGAAGGGCGAGAGGGTACTTCCAACGGACTTGTGCAAAGCACCGTTCTAACCGGTCGCTAGCGGTGTGCCAAATTTGAACGCAATCAGCCCAGCCGTTTCTGAGATCTGGAAGCGGCATTCTGCACGTGTGCACGTGCAAACGGGGTCCAAACTGACTTTTGCACGGCACCCTCCTAACCGGTCCCCAACCGTGTGCCAAATTTGAGCGTAATCGGCCCAGCCGTTCTCGAGATCTGGAAGCGCCCCCTGCACGTGCGCACGTGCAGTAGCACCCTAACCGCAACACATGGGAATGCATTGCCTGGTGGGTGCCTACCTGTATGCCAAGTTTCAGCGAAATCGCCCCAGTAATTACCGAGTTATTGAAATGGGAACAAATTTGACACCTCTTATTGTTGTATTTTTGCACGTGCACTGGGGGTCACTCACATAGATCAAGAGTATCCGACCTTTGGTAGAAGGGATGCAGCTACCCTATAAAAATTACCGCAAGACAATCGCTCAAGCCGCTGCTGAGATATGGGCCTCTCAAAATCACTACTTTTGCAAAACTGCTTGAACACCTTTGACTTTTCACGTGGCACGTGCCACGACGGTCACTGAGATGTATCAAAAGTAGTCAATTACGGGGTAGAAGGGATGGGGCTACCCAGCAAAAAAAGACCGCAGGGCAATCGGTCCAACGGTTGCTGAGATATAAGCCTCTCAAAAGCGTTACAGGCCGGGCCGGGCCGGGCCGCTCATACTGAGATTTTTCCCTTATATTGAAAAGACTTCGCTTCGCTCGCTGCGCTCGCTCGCTCGTAACAACCCAAAAGCTACCACCTAATACCACCTGTACTGTATGTTGTTTTTGGTATTCCGTGTTTTTCTATAACCTAACCTACAGCACCTCTCCTTGGCTGCCAAAACAAGTGTGATGCCTGGGTGCTGTTCAGTCTCAGTTTTTTATCAGCAGGCTGTGAGCACTGAGCATGCTGCTGTTTCTTGTCTCATCATAGTCGTAAGTCGAATTCATGTGGCCTATTCATATTCATTTGACCAATGACCAGCTAAGAAGTGTCAGCAATAACTTCCTTATATGAGAAAACTGACGGCATGCTGATAAAAAACAGCAACCGAACAGAGCTCTGCTTTACTACTACCGGTATCTTTTCATACCTGAGCATTAAGCAGCCTAAGTGTGAGCATCTGAAGTTGAAGCAGGATAAGTCATGTTTGCCCATTTTTCATTTATTTTGTTCCTCTTTCTTTGAGATTATGAATTTATTATTACCTACCTTTGTTCCAGAGAAGCCGGCCTGACCACTGAATATTCAGATATGACATCTCTGCAGCCTGCTGAGCCATTCAAGCACCTAAATATAAGTTCGGCAGAGGTGTTGGAACGTCTCACTGAGCGCTCGCCATGCCCCAAGTGTCACAAGTCACGCATGTACTTCTGCTATAATTGCCTGGTACCAGTGGATGCCCTTACTGGAAAAATTCCTTATGTGCCGGTAAGCTGAGCTGGGCCATCCATAGTCACAGTTCTCTACGATTTCAGTGGCAAATACCTATATGAATGAATATCTTTTTGTGCTCAAGATTTACAGTGGTGTAACAGGTATTGAAATAAATATGCATTGTCTTGTTTCTGATGTGATGCCAAATTGTCATGAATCTGTCTTATGATTTTGTTCATTTGCAGTTGCCAGTAGAAGTGGAGATTGTCAAACACCCTGGTGAGACGAATGGCAAAAGCACGGCCGTACATGCTGCCGTCCTCGCCCCCGATGACGTCACGCTGCGGACGTATCCAGACGTGGGCAGCTACGACCCAGATGAGGTAGGGATGACTGGTGTCAGGTCACATCAATGCTTTGGCTTTTGGTTTTGATTACCTATTTTCTTTCATCCCTAGGATGTTTATGGGTAAGCAAAAGTGTTGGTTCATAGTTTAGTAACTTCAACTCTGTTTGGTGATTTTGATGCAAAAGTCCGTGGAATAAGGGCACATCAGGAAAATGACTGGATGTAAATTGTATATGACGTACTGCCAATGATCAATGAAATTAAATTGAATTGATTCGCCGACCACCGTGTCCAGGTCACAAACTGTTCCGTTCTCGACCTTCTGTTCACTGCTACCTACTCCTCCCTCGGCAGACTGTGCTGGTGTTCCCCGATTCATCGGCCGGGTCCGTGGCCGACGTTTCTGCCGAGTTTGCCGCCGCCGGTCGGCCGCTGCGGCGCGCGCTCTTCCTCGACTGCACATGGAACCAGTGCCGCCGTCTGCTGGACTCTGACCAGCTTCGCGGCCTGCGCTGCGTCCAGCTGCGTGAGCACGAGACGCGCTTCTGGCGGTACCAGCGAGGCAAACCGCGCACCCACCTGGCCACCATCGAGGCCGTCTACTACTTTGTCCGAGAGCTGCAGGAGAGTCGACACGACACGTACGGAGGTGAGTTTGACGACCTGCTCTTCTTCTTCGACCACTTCTACCGCACTGTGTTCCGCAGTAGGGCGGCCGGCTCGCTGTGGGCGTACCGGACTGAGGACACGTGGGTGCGGCCGTCGGAGCGCGAGCGTCAGAACTCGGACAGTGAGGAGGCCGGTGGACGGGACGGTAGTGGGGTGACGAACGGACAGTTGGAACGAGCGCCATAGCGGCGGGACAGTGAGCGGCGCAGAGATGATGGAGGTGTGATGACAGTCTGGTGCTGAAGCCTGAAGGGCGTTGTGTTGTTGACAAGAGGCGAAGTCACCGTTATTTATGATGCGGCGTGATTGAATTGACAAGTTTGGGTCTTACTGTAAGACGGTGTTATGCGTCATCGCATTGACAAACATTCATAAGAATCCTTGCTGGTGATTAATATTGTTTTTGCCATTGTTCAAGGCTCGCTTCACGGTAAGCATTTCTTTGATGTCTTTTTACATTGCTTTTTGCACACTGTTGTGTAAGTTGACATTTCCCATTGCATGTCTTACTGACAGAGAGGAAATCTGAACGGTACGTGATAAGTTAGGAACGGTGAAGATAAGTATTGTTCTTCGATAACAATCAAACGTCACAAATACCTATTCCGTAATTGCTGCTGCTCCTGTAAGATTGGTTCCATGCAAATGTTTTGCGAGCGACAATGCTCCTTTTGTAATTAGATGTGCCCAATCGGTACGGAAACCACTTTCTCATGATGTGTCAGCAACAGAATTTGTGCACCACGAAGTATATTTCAAACAAGAGGGGATAACAGGGTGTTTATACCCTAGAAGAAAATAAATAGCTTATCACAGTTTCGATGCACTGACGGTACTGATTGTAGCCAGAGAGCCTGTCTACATATTGAACTGTTTCGCCATTAATGCCTCATCATGACATAATGTCACGCTGCACAATATTTTCTGCCTAATGTACTTGCTAAGGTGGGCAACCGCCCACCGGTCGTGAATCCCAGCAGCGCTTCAGACCACACGCACATACAGCGGCAACTGGCCGCATTGGTATTACAGTTTGCAGAGCAGACTGAAAAACACCGGTCGGCCCACGGCCACAATGCACCAGACGTTTCCCTGGGGAAAAATCGTCCCCGGCGGGTTGAGGGGACGGAGACCGTGATAGCGATATTGGAACGCAACTGCAGTCTGCAGGACTCAAGAAACTATTCGTACATTGACAGCTATACATCGAGATTGTACAAAGCGTCACGAGCGCAATGTGTGGACGGTAGACGGTAGCCGACATTGCAATGCACCGGATACCAGTTACCACTAAAACACCCCAAACCGCTCAGCAAACCGACCGCCTCCAGCCCAGCATCGGGCTGGAGCTACGAGGCACGAGCACCAGAGAGAAACCTCGGCGGCGTGACCCAATCGATGTGCACTGCTTTTGCCCTGTTGTGTTCATCTAGAATCACTATTCTCAGGGCTTAGCTTCTGGGCGGATGCGTTGGTTCGGGATGCTGGTCACTACAGGGGCAGCCGCCTACAACAGCTGCCTACCAGCTGCCTCCCTAGCTGCTTCTGTGCTGCCTTCCTACTGCCTCTCTGCTGATTCCTCCCAACTTCCTTCCTGCTGTCTCTCTGAAGTCTCCTCCGAGCCTCCTTCCTGCTGCCTCTCTGCTTCCTCTCCTGCACTGCCTGCCGAGGCACCCGCCAGACCGCCCTCCCTATCCGTTCCGCGCGGACGGGACGACAGCACTCCCCGGTCGCTCCGCTAACAGCTCACTCTCTGAGCTCAGCGCAGCAGGGAGAAACTAAGCACGGAGCTACCCGACTGCGGCCGGGCAGACCAGCGAGACTTGCGTCCATTGCTGATGGAGGGCACTGGCAGCGGGGACAAAAACGAGCCGTTAGCGGGAGATGCAACCAAACTGGCTTCAATGATGGAGTGAGGACCATGGGCCCACGGTAGAAGAGACAGACGAACGTGGTGATGGGACAGACGTCAGGGTAACAGCCAATAATGAACGCCATGGAAACTGCAAGACAGTCTTTATGGTAATTGCGTACAGACGCCATGGAATCAGAGCCAACGGGACAGACGACATGGCAAAAAAAGAAAAACGTCACGACAATAGTGGGGCACACCGATACGTCCATTATCCATTTCCCTAGCGTTCACTACCCTCTCCTCGACTCACGCGGCGGAAGGCCGCTGTCGTGCAGTGACCCCGGCGACGGCCAGCGGGTCGGGATTGCAGCGATGGCAGCCGCGTCCCGTCGCCCTCGTCATCGGACTCGACGATGGGCTCTCCGTGCCTGGCGCCACTGTCGTAGAAACGAGTGATGATGTGGGGAGGGTGGTGGAGAACGGGTGGTGGCGAGTGGAAGTGATTACAGTTCAGTAAAGGGCGTATGGTGACGAGTGGTAACGGTTTGTTGTGGGCTGGGATGACGGCAGGACGGCTTTTAGACGGCCCATATTGAGTGGTTGAAATGTCATCCACGATACGCTGACTTGTAAGGTTGCAAGAAATGTATGCACCATGTAACATTTAAATCGTCATTTAGTGAAACAGGACCTTTACTTCTCTATCTCTATCCAATTGATCCTACTTTACTATCCAAATCACTATCCAATTGAATATTTACGGATACGGGCCTCCTTGACCTTATTGTATCGAAAAAAACGTGACGCTTATCGTATGTACGGGTTCGGACACTTCTGCTGTTGCTCAGGTGAAGCGACTTACAGCGATATCCGTTCTGGGCCGCGCCGGTCCCTCAGTGACCCAGTCCGGCGCCGGCGAAGGTCAGCCAATGAGCCGAGCTCGTCGTAACTGCTGGCTCGCCGCAGTCGGTACGGCCTGGGCGGGGTAGTGGGAGGTCAGTCTTACGGAACAGGTGGTCTCTCTCTCTCTCTCTCCTCTCTCTCTCTCTCTCTCTCTCTCTCTCTCTCTCTCTCTTCTCTCTCTCTCTCTCTCTCTCTCTTCTCTCTCTCTCGCTCGCTCGTCACTCACTCACTCACTCACTCATCACACTCACTCACTCACTCACTCACTCACTCACTCACTCACTCACTCACTCACTCACTCATCACTCACTCACTCACTCACTCACTCACTCACTCACTCACTCACTCACTCACACTCACTCACTCACTCACTCACTCACTCACTCACTCACTCACTCACTCACCATCACTCACCTGACAGTGTCGCCGTTGCCTCCACCCGCTGAATTCAGAGCCTCGGCGGATCCCGAGAGTCGCCTGCCTCGGCCGCGCCTGATAGAAGAGAACGATCAGCAAACTCGTATGCGACGATCACATACGTTCACGAAACATTTACATTCAGGAGACTACAACGTTCGTATAGGGACTAAAGGACGAAAGCTGACTGCTTGCCTTTCAAATGTAAAACACTGAATTAAAGGGACTATCCCACCTTTAACATGGGGTTTGAGTTGAGATAGCCAAGTTTGCGGCGAGGTTCAGAAACCACTATCTATCTAGGTTGCACCCCCGCGGCCTCTTGGTGTTGAAGAAATCCGTTCCCTTCATTTGAAAATGGGCCTTGCGCAAGGCCCTATCTTCAACATGGGGCGACCGTTTGTGTGACGTCACCTCGTTAAGTCATTCTGATTTAAATGGGTTTGTTCGTTGAAAAATCGCTTAAAACTTGGTCTGAACTTTGTTGTGGTGCCTACAGAGTAAAAAGAATCAGCTTTATGACAGTAATGTGGCCTGGGGAAGGAGGTAATTTTGGGCTGTGACGTCACATATTTGAAAGTTTGTGTTTGGAATATGGGAAGCCTAAGATGTTTAATGAAAAATAAATGCCAGAACCGTGTTCCTGGTCATCCAATCTATAAAGTCGGGCACAATTTAACTGGTTTTAACAGCATTTTAGAAGGTGGGATAGTTCCTTTAACGCCTAAGTCGCTGCTTTTCTTTATAAGTTAGGCTGTGCCGCAGTGCAGAGGCGCTCTGCAGGTCAGTGTGTTTTCCGGCGTCGCACCTAGTTTCGCTAATGCCACACCATTGTATTACTATTATGAGTAAGATGGAACTGGTTCCAGCGCCAATGAGCGAATCTTAGTTCGACTGGACATGGAGATCCTTTTTGATAGTGACAAAACAAAAACGATTTCTCTGTTACTGTATACTTTATACCTATGTATACCAAATCAGCCGACTGCCCATTTAGCGTACCTTCCGAGGACCGAGTTGATGCCGCGCAGGTTCTGCCGCATCTCCAGGCGGTCGGCCTCGGTGGGCTCGGGCGAGGCGGCGCCAATGGCAATCGGCGGCAGTTGCAGCGGGGAAGAGGCCGAGTTGGGCACAGAACTGAGCGACACGGGACGCCGGGACAGGTCACTCGTCAGGGGAACACAAGGCGCGGACCGGGAGGAGTGACGCACTCGCCAGGCAGAGATAACACTCGACACGGTCAGAGTTGACGGACCGTTCATAGGGCTAGTCACGTGACATGTGAGACAAACACTGGCGTCAACTGTGAGAAACAGCAGTGTGGTAATATTATATCGATCAGGCAAACCATCGGGGAGGCAAGGCGCTAGCCGACACCTGTCGACCTGAACACCGCACCAATCGAACGAAGAATGGCGCGCACAAGTCAATCTGAACAATGCACGATATTATGACAACCAGCAAAGTACACCAACGGCAGGAGAGCAGAACAAGTCGAGTACCGACCACAAAGTTATATGTGGTTAGCCACAGCGAAAAGGGTCACCTGTGTGAGTGCATATACGTGGCCGAATCACGGTGCTAGGGGCTGGTGCTGTAAGTGCAGCAGCGGACCCTGAAGTTCCAAGGTCACTCGATCGCGAAGTAATTTGAAGTTTGGACCGATATAGCACCAATTGGTGCCTCCACGTCGATGTCCAACGTTTTATGGCCAGCTAATTTCCGCCGTGTGGTTCTAATGGAATTGGTAGCCGGTCGTCAGTGAAGTGTTGCTCCGTTTTGACTGGAGGATAGTTTTTATGCTGGCGCTTAATCGATGTTAATAAATCATGTTTTGATGTAACAACAGCTGCCAATATTAACAGCAATAAAATTGCTGTATGAAACGTTTACTGTGGATTTCAGCGAATCGCAGCATGACACCTAGCACCCAATCCAACACGAACAAGCCGTGGGCAGGAAATACCGTGCACTCTCCAACTCATATTTCACAAATTAAATGAACAAATTTAAACAAACAGCACACTGCACCGACGATGTGTCATCGGTGTTGCTCAGTCAATGCATGATGCCAAACGTGAAGGCAAAACGCCGAAATGTGAAGTGTTCGTTATGGCAAAGGAAAAATTTGCTCTCGAAGGATATCATGACATTTCGAAGGACTTGAGGACCTTTGAACCGATTGTCGCCGATATAGCCCAGTTTGGAGCGTATGTGAGCCATGTTAGTGCTGTATTTTGGGCAGGTGCGGGACGGAGTCGGTCCGGACGTTGCTCTCCCGACTCGGGGAGCTGGGAACACTGCGTGTCTCGCGCTGAG